>NC_057349.1:92602074-92804574 GCF_016509475.1 Prionailurus bengalensis
AAAAAAGAGAACTACAGCCCAATATTCTTCATGAACATAGATGCAAAAATTCTCAACAGTATAGTAGCAAAAACAGTCCAACAATACATTGAAAGAATCACTCACCATGACCAAGAGGGATTTATTCCTGGGATGCAAAGGTGGTTCAATATTTGGAAATCAATCAACGTGATACAACACACTAATAAAAGATAAGAACCATGTGATCCTTTCAATAGGTTTTTAGATTTTTGGAAAAGACATTCCTGGGTAGTAAAACTGGCAAGAGACTTTTAAAAGTTTTTACATCTCAAAGAGTCAGAGAAAGAATTCACAATTACAAGTTATCTAAAAAGGTATCTAAAAAATGTGAGGTAAGAGCCTAAAGCTAGGAAGAAGCCTGTCAACAACCAAATAAAATTGGAAGAGGACCCTAAACTACTATTGAAGGCAACCCAACCAACACCTTGTTTGAAGTCTTGTCAGAGCCTAAGCATGATTAACTGCGCAAAACAAACAACAGAAAAAGAAAAGAAAAAAAACAACTCTTTAACTATTGAACAATATTTTAAAGTTATTATTCTAAACAATAACTCTAGGAGTGTAGTTTTAAGATTAGAACAAAAAGGGTAATATTACAGTAAATCATGCACTCACTCATTTGAACTCCATTTCACTTTAAGCCCTATAATTCCCTGAACTTTCAAGATGGAAAATAAAGTATCCCTTATTGGCTTAGAATTTATTGTTTAATATATTTATCTAAAAATAAAGGAGAACACCTATTTACTGAGTCACATATATATTTCTTCAAACATAAATAATCATTATATATTTATATAAAACATTCTATTTATGTTAATGCCATCCTCTAAAAAAGTCTGTTACTATTCTTTGTGCTTATATTATTTCTGATTAGTGATGGTAATCCTAAATTTGAATTATAACATGAAAAAATATATAGTTACTTGCAGAAGTGAATTTTTAAAAATATGTTCTGAAGTGGCTGGAGATTTTTTAAATTAATAAAGAAAGCAGGTGAATTAAAAGCTTTGTTTGGTAGTTTGTGAGCTGATGTCAATATCAAAATGAAATATGCAAGTACAAATAACATTAAATTGTATCTGTTGACATATTCCATCTTATGTCCATCATGAAATACATATTTTCAGCATGAAATATTTCAAACTTGTCAACCAGCATATTCTGATGATTACCCCTTAGATAACAATGTGTTACCACTTTACCACATTAAGGTTATCACCTTCCATGATGGCTAAATCCTGAGAGAAAAATGAGAAAATGCTGGAAAAAATAATTAGAAAGAGAAATATTCTCCTGCTTCTCTATTTGATAGTAGCCTGAGATATGTTGAAGAGCTTGTGTTATCAGCTGCCAGTAATTGGAATTTGGGGACTGCTTTACAGTCGGCAGTGATCATCTTAGCAACAGTTTCCAATTTTCATCATCCACAAATTTCTCTTTCCAGAAACAGCAATTCTTGAAGGAAAAATATTTTTGAGGAGTCAATAGCTTGTAAATTTTAAAGTTAGCCAAATTGATAAATACTGTATATGAATTAACTTTGATTTTTCTTAATTCCCTCTTGCATGACTGGAGTATTTTGAATAATTTTATTATGAGTATTATTAGGAAAAAGAATATGGAGTTGAGGAAAAACAAACACAATCGAGGACATTCTGTAGACAAACCTAGGTAATATTCCTGAAAGGATAACTGTTTTTCCGGGAGATGCAAATATTTTAACTAGCATAACAGTAACACATGTTAAACCAGAAATTAAAAGCAAGGGAAATGGCCAGTCATCACAGCAGTCAAGATATGTTAGGAATTTTGAGCAGACTAATATAAGGGTGAAGTCTGGGCCATGGTCATAAGGCCAGAATTTAGTTTGTCAACTGTGAAAATGGTTGGGGTTGAAGTAATCACTTAGTGGCACCAAGCCCACTTAAATACTTTTATTATGTCTTTTTTTTTTCCTACTTTAATGACACAACATATATTCTTTCTGGTATTCTGTTAAGGAAGTTTGTAGGAAATCAGGTAACTCAGGAATCTCAAGTAACTTCGTGAGAAAGTCAGTATTAGAGAAGTTGAGTGAAGCCCAAGATACACTTCTCTAATACTCCTCCATCAAATTACCACACAAAACAAAACGCAGCCCAAACAGAATCTGACACCTCATGTACGTCACACATTTTTAACACAGTAATGCTCAGTCATATTATGCCAGTCAATTTATGCCACTTCAACAATCTGTTATGCCCAGATGATGTTGCTCAATATAGGTCAGATTGCTTCTAAGCTATTACAGATACAAGGTCATTTTTGTCGTGAATGACTGAATCAATTGGCAAGATATTATTAAAATTAATATATTGATTTTTGGAGACAAATTTTTGTAGTAACTCTTTGCAGTATTATTTGGAAATATTTAATTCTGCTCTAGAGGGCAAAAACAAAACAAATCAAAAAGTGACATTAAATCCCTAAAAATACTTATTATAGACATTAAATGATCGAATAGCTTGTGATATATATGTAGAAATGATAAGGTATATGAAATACAGAGGCTAAGTCAGAAACTTATGAGACTTATCAAAGGTAGAATAAATGGACTATATGATTAAAACGATAAGGCAAACAAGAATGTTACATATAGATGGAAAGGGATAGAAAGACCTCATCATAAAGTATAGATTGTGCTACTTCCAGATTAGTAGCTCTAGCATCCCTAAATGGCACCTCCCCACACCCACTAGGGACAACTGGTATGATGTTATTCTGGCTCCATACATGTTGTTTTCCATAAACAGTTAAAAAGCATGACTGTTCATCCAGTCCAGGATGATGCAACTGTGATAAGGAGTTGGCCTTGAACTGAATATGTGGTTGCTTTATGTGTCTTGTCTGCTGAACACTTTTGTTCACCCACAACTCTGATATGGTACACATATGATCATAGAGCAAGCCTGATGTGGCAGAGAGAGAGAGAGAGAGAGAGAGAGAGAGAGAGAATATTAGAACATTGGTTAAGGGGCTCCTGGGTAGCTCAGTTAAGACTCTGACTTTGGCTCAGGTCATGATCTTGTGGTTCACAAGTTCAAGCCCCACATCAAGCTCTGTGCTGACAGCTCGTAGCCTGGAGCCTGCTTTGGATTCTGTGTCTCCCTCTCTCTCTGACCCTCCCCCACTCACCCTCTGTCTCTCTCTCTTCTCAAAAATAAATAAACATAAAAAAAATTAAAAAGAACATTGGTTAATACAGGATTAAGGTAAAGTGTTCTTTCTACCCACTTTCACCCTGTCCTAAGTGTTAGCCAATCCCTCCTGTACACTTTGTTGTTTGCTGTGTGGTAAAGTAATGCAATAAGCCTCATGATCTCTGCATTCTAATTTTGTTTATAACCCTGTCTCTGGGATAATTTGCTTGGTACTGTGCTTGGAGACTACTGTAACATCAAGGTAATGTTACAATTGATACTTTGGTTGTCCACCAGAGTAAAAAGAGCTCTAAAAGGAATACCATTTTCATCTTTTAGACTTTTGAAACAAACTTTTCCTTCAAATATTCAATATCTATTTAGCAAAGAAAATTGAAAATGGAATTGCCATTGGGTAGTGAACCTTTCTAGGTAGACTGATATATTTACGGCTGATTGGACAGCTTTTCTTAAAATGCCACAGGAAATAAGAATTGTCACATGTGGAAATATTTTGGAAGATAAAACTATTATTAGTATACCCTACAAGGTCAGGATGGGTATAATTTTTTATTGGAATAACACTGCCTTTCTGAATATTGAACATAATGCATGTCAGTCACCATGGCATATTATAATTAGACATGTTTATTTTAAAAAAAAGAATTGATAGAGCATGTGGCTATTGTGACATTTTATAAAAAGTAAGCATGCAAGGAGAAAAATTTATTTTTATATCTTCCAGCTTTAGATTTCCTCATAACCAAGATTTAAGAAAGAAAACTGAAATATCCTATATTTGTATATGAGTATAGGTTTATACAATTTAATTATGCTAACTTAAATAACGATAAGATTCATGGTCACCTTTGGAACTAGATATAAAAATAACCCCTGCCTTCACCATAAAATTATGATTCATTGAGCTCATGAACTACAACAACAAAAATGTAATCTATTCCACAGTATTTGGGGAAATTTGGGTTGGTTTGTATGTAAGTTGTGACGAAAGAAAGGTGGCAGATTACTTCAAAGTCAACCACGAATTTCAAAATGGCATGTGGAAAAATCCAAAGACATTTTATGTATTTCCAATATAATGAAATGGAATAAAAATGACTTGTATTATAAACTCTGCTTAATGATTTGTTGTAGGTGAAAACCATTTATTTTAAAAGAGTAATGTATACAAATATGTGTACATATATGGTTTGTATTCTACATAACATAGGGGGCAAATTACCCAAATGTCACCTGTTGATCTGTTATTCTTCCAAATGTTTCTTACATTACCTATGCTTATTATGACACATAGATGCTTAATACTCTCCATACCGTGTTCTTGAAAATCAGAAAATTCTGGACAAAATCGCTCTATTAGGATTTGCTGTTGCTATGATGTGTACTGCTCTTAGACAGTATATTTTCAGATATTTATACAGTATTTTACAATCAAAGGAAGGATTCTCAAGATGCCCAGAGTCTCTTGTGTTAAATCACAGTTCCCTATCACTTCACAACGTGAAGGGAGAGTCTTAAGGCAATTATGGGTATAGAGCTAAGCACCAAAGCTATGGTCTTGGGGAATGGGCAGGCTGCAGGATGTGGGACCAGCTTTATCTTTTTGGCAGCTGTTACAGTATACTTGGGGATGAATCATTGCTTCCTTCCACTTTCACTGTCAGGAAGCACAATAGGTGAGACTAGTTCTTTTTATCTGTCCTCTGCTGTGGGACTGGGAATAGCACAGTTTATGAGGAGGAACTATCTTAAAGTCGCACTTACTATAGGAACTTTATACCTAGGTCACTTTAGTCCAATATGACAGCTTTAACAACCCACTTGTTTAAGTTCCTAAGATGGTGATTTCTCAGAATACAATATCCTCCTGGAGGTGGTGAGCCATAACCAGTCACAGTATCTGCTACTCCAGAAATAACTCCCCCACTCTTTCTCCCAGGTGATCAAATCACCTCCAGTAATGAAGGAGTTAGACTCCTAAATACAAAATCAACAACAACCACAAGGAAAGCAGTAAACAGCAAAAAATATGTGATTATGCTCTTCATAAGGAATAATAAGTATGCTTATTCTGATTTAGTACTTATTTAATAAAGAATAGAAAATACCTAGAATGGCTTACAATCAACTCTCACCACCACACCCAGTCCCCTGCTCCCAAAAGAAAAGCCCAAAATGGGAAGACCTGATAAAAAAAAAAAAAAGGCTTTACTGGACCAAGGAAGAATGTGATCTGGGAAGTATCTCCTAGTAATTTACCCTTCTTCTAAAATACTTTGGATTATTATCCTTATATGTGTATTGAAAAGGAAGCAAAGAAAGTGATTTTATATAGAAAAGAAAGATATGCTTCAGGAGTATAAACTGTAAATCCAGGTTAATTTCTGCCACTAAGTAGAAGAAAACATAAATACATACATGAATTCCTTTTTTTTTCAAACTTAGAATTGCTATGGTATTAAATTTATAAGTAACCCATTGATTATTTTTTAATTCATCATGTATATTCTTATATATTATCAGAAGACACATAATTTATATGCCACACATAGCATCACTTACATCACTTTAGCTCACAAACAGCATCATTTACAAAATCAGTCAGTATAATCTTATGAGATTAGTCAATATATAATTTTGATAAAAATGATCTCAACAGTGCATTTTTATTTTATTCACAGGAAGAGTAATGGAAATTCAAATGAATTATGGCAAGAATGGATCCTCATTTAATGAGGAAAACCTTGAGGTTATTTACCTTATATCCAAAGTTGCTTAATTTTTAACACAACTTTCAGGTATTCTTTGGGCACTTAGGCATAATTTTAATGAAAACAAATTCTGTACAAAAGTGAATTTTTTTTAATTAGAAAATAAGTCATGACAAATTATTTTTTTTCAGAAAGGCATAACTGTAAGAACACACATGGAAAGGACTCATGAAAAAACATCACCCTGAAGCTCAAACAATTTGGCAGTCAACTTTTAACTGATAATCAGCAAGGCTAAAAGGAACCTCAGTCCCACAGTCAAAAGAATCTGCATTCTGCCAATGCCATGAATGACTGGGGAGAACCCCAAGAGTCTCTAGGAAGGAATGCAGGCCTGATTAAATCTTTATTTTAGCTCAGTGAGACTGGTGTAAGACTTCTGATTTAGAGCATTGGAATATAATAATTTATGTTGCTCCAAGCTATTTAGTTTATGGTAATTTGTTATGGCAGCAAGAGAGAACAAATATACATGACTAGGAAATTATATATGATGACTTAATTTGATGTGTGGTCAGTTCTTTTTAACTGTTAAGTTAAAACACTAACGAATAAAACTGCCTTTTAACAAAAGTAAAATAAATAAAACAAACCTATAAAAATATGCATCAGAACTTAAAGGGTTTTTAAATATTTATACCATGAATTGTATTTTTTACAGATACTCAGAAACCATTTTGTCCTCTTTGATGGAAAATACATTTTTCTGGTCATAGTCTTTGGGAAGAAAGCTTCCTTTTGCATAGTCTCTTGTGTAAAACAACCTTAACCCTTGATACAGAACCTCAAAGAGTACAGTTTGTTTAAAAGTACTTTTGGGTAGATTATGCCAAGGTCGTTCAAGTTACTATAGCAGCATAGTGTACTATGAGTTCTAAAAATAGTCTTATCCTTATTTTTTTTACAAAGTTAATAAAGTAAAAACAAGTAAGTTATTAAATTTCTTTTTTTTTTACTTAGACAAGGAAGAAAACAAAGAAAGCACATATTTGAAGGACTAATATATATTCAGCCCCTTTAATAGAGCTGTTAAAACGCTACCTAATTTGTCACAGTATGTTCAGGTATGAATTTTGTGGAAACACTGAGAATTAGAATGTTCACATAACTTGCCAACATCACACACCTCATACCTGATGGCAGAGAAACAGTTAATACAATCCCGGTTGGTATACCTGCTAACCCATTCTCAGGCCTTTTACTAATTTGATTGATTTTGGAGAAATTCTGTAGGGACTTGAGTAAAACTGAATAAATTATCAATGCAAGAACTTCTCAATTGCTCATAGAAATAGAAAAAGAACAAGTCAGGATAACTGGACTTAATAAATATATTCACCAAATTTAATTTTCTACTAATAACTTCTATTCTGTTCTTCCTTTTATCTATGGCACAGAAGGATTTTGGTTTACTCTCCCTCCCTAGTAATTTACCCATAGAGGTGGAGGTGTTAATGAGAGTGAAATGGCCCAAACACAGACCTCAAGAAGCAGGAGAGAAAGAAGCAGGGGGCCTGGGTAATCTAACCAAAAAATCAGTTCCTTAAACATTCAAAATACAATGGTTTTTGACACTATATGCTTCTTGTTGCCTGAGCTAAAAAAAGAAATTGAAGTATGATTTATAGTTTTAAACTTCAACAACTAGGGAGACAGGTTAGATAGACTTTCATTAATCACTCAAGCAAGAATATGCGTCTGTAGTTCTTTTTGGGCTTTTAGTGTCAAAAGCGTTCACTGCAAGGTCTACCATATCTGCAATTTTTTCCTTACCTTCCTGCCTCCCCTCTTTCCTTCCTTCCTTTCACCATCCCTCCCTCCCTTCCCCGTTTTCAGAGTGCACATACAGTGGAAGGGCCTTGTTTCTTGAATCTTCCCTCTCTCCCTAGGTTCTATTTTTCTGTCTTATTCTCTCTCTTTCATTTTCTCTCTCTCATTCTCTCTCTCTCTCCTTTTCTCTCTCTCTCTCTCTCTCTCTCTCTCTCTCTCTCTCTCTAACTGTGGCCCTTAATTGAGGAAAACCTGTATTTGTTTTTACATGTTTTAAATCATCTGCATATCACAGTTTAAAATGTTCTCCCTTACTTCTTATCATGAAATTGGCCTTTCTACCCTTTATAACTATTATACTTTACCTTCCCAATCTGCAGTAACACTGTTCAGCTAAATAGTAACAAATAGTTTGGGGTAATGTTAGTCTAAATCTTTGCTATAATTTATAGATATGAGTATAACACACATTTATA
The DNA here is from genome assembly GCF_016509475.1 of Prionailurus bengalensis. NCBI lineage: Eukaryota > Metazoa > Chordata > Mammalia > Carnivora > Felidae > Prionailurus > Prionailurus bengalensis. The sequence goes on from NC_057349.1 coordinate 92,610,316, forward strand.
TGTCTGTGCAAACATGCACTCTTACTTTTTTTTATAATTATCCCACCTCCTTTTTCAAAGATCAATATAGAACAAAAGCTTCTCCACTGTGTATTTTTTAAAAAGCTGTTCTTGGTTGGTAACTTCAGTTAGTGTAGTCATTGCCTCGGGCTATTTGAGATTGCCTTTTTCTCACAGTACGCCCTAATCTATCCTTCTGCTAGATTTATTAGCTTTCCTAGATCTTGAGCCAACCTATTAAATAACAATATGCTATAATATGAATTTTATTTAATTGTAAAGAAAATATGTACTTGTCAAAGCAAACATTTTATTTTTGCATTGAAAAATACTTGGGCCAATTTACTAGGTGATTCAAATGATCAATTTCACTTTATTAACATTAGTTTTCTTATATTCCTGTGCTGTAGAGGGCACTATCAAAGCTGTAAAAATAAATTTATTATAATGACAAATGATTGGAGACATTGTAGTTGGTCATCATACGAAGGGATCTGTCATGTGAGAAATTACACTGATGCAATGGTAGCCTCCACATTTGCTCCCAACCAGGCTATCCCAGAGGTCATACAGCAAACAGTGTCCCTAAGCAAATTAAGATACATGAATTGCAGGGGTTATTGAATGAAGTTAAAAAGTTAAAGCAAAAATTCAGAAGGAAAGAGAAAGTAACAAATAGTAAGAAAACACACTCTTGACAGGTGGTAAAGGTGGCTTGCTACCTGGATCCTTATTTCCCCAGCCATGTTCATATGTCCTATCTTTCTCTCTTCTCTATCTCTTCTGATGGTGAGGTTGACAAAGTGGCTTAGCAGACAGAAGATGCCTGCAGCCGATACACATTTTCTGTATAAGTGAGACACAGGTGCAAAAAATACCTGCTGACCAGCTATTGGTTTTCTAGGGCAAAGGCATTTGGGATCAGAATCAATATGGCCAGAGTGGGGGGTCACAAATGGAAAACATATATATTGAGTGTCTTGTGTGACTGATGTGTTTTACTGTATCATTATCACCCTATTCTCCATGTGCCCCATGTAATGTATTGTGAATGCTTGTTACTTCTTGGCCTTTATTTGGTCAATGTTTATATATAAACATTGTTCTGTCAAAGTATGTATATACTCTACTCACATTATGTCTAACACACCACTCAGAGCCATGTTTCTATATTTTGCTGTATCTATTAATCTTAGTATGTTTGCTTTTCTTACTCTCTCTCTCTCTCTCTCTCTCTCTCTCTCTATATATATATATATATATATATATAATATATTCTCAGATAAACTAATATTGGGATTCATTGGAGTTAACATATTAACAAATGTGTGTTTTTAAACTCATCCTTTACCTAAATCTTTCTGAAATACTTTAGAAAACAAAGAGCCACAAATGTCCTTTATTTTCAGTCCTCTTAGCTATCAGATGGGTTTGCCGTGTAAAGTTTACCACTGATCAATCTTCCATTTTGCTAAAACTCCCTCACCACTCTTAATTCCAGATATTTTTCTGTTCTGTATTTCATATTTAGGTAGGCTTGGCCTCAGGTACTGGCCATTATGCACCCCCTTCCTGACAGAAATATTGTCATTCTATTGAAGGAGAGAAAGACCCTCCACTATCTTGTTTGTTAGCAGTACTGCAATGGTCGCAAAGCAGAAGGGTTTGTTCTCTCAGTGTCTTGCCTACATTTTGTTACCATGATTATTGTTGTTGTTTTATCATTACATCATTACCTTATAACAGTATTTTCAACCCAAACCTACTGTGATGTTTGTATTTATCTGAATAGTTCATGGGTAAATGTTCTCAGTTGGAGTATCTAATCATTAGAAGAACTTATATTATTATGAAATGAAAAGAACTATTATACCTGGTTTGGAATAAATGCATCTAGGCTATCTCTTCAATTGTTGATAAACTCTATCAGTGCATAGCAAGATTTGAGGACTAAACTTAGGGTATAGTGTTTTCCTTTATAACAAGAATCAAAAGAGTAGAAATGTTATGGAATTGAAACAATGGCAAGTGAACCAAAAAGCCCTCTGATACTCTATGTGCATATGTAATAAGTTATTGGGCCTCTAATACTGAAAGCTAGTTCTGTAATCTGTTCTTTATCATTGGCCCCTTTTCACTTTTTGTGTATTATTATTCTTTTTCACTTTCTTTATGGGTACACATGATTGAAGATTCCTCTTATATATTTATGCATCTTATATACATGCATTTGTGATTCTACTATATGTCAGTTACCATTTTATAGCCTGGGCATGCAAAAAAGAATAAACACAAAATACTTGGCCCTTACAGATATTCTATTCTAATGAGGGATAATTATTTATAGATAGATGATGATAGATAAATAATAGATAGATAGATAGATAGATAGATAGATAGATAGATAGATAGATGTTACATTCAAGCAGACCTTGTGTGAGTGAAAGAATAATCTTTAGGGTGGATTATTGATGAGGCTATTGTAGTTTGGTGAATGAAACATAGCTGTTCCTTGAACTGGAAGTAGGCTGTAGGGGTTGAAATGATTAGAAGTGGTCAAAATCTGGATACATATTAAAGTGGGGTCAGTAAGATTTTCTACTTTTTGGATACAAGGTTAATATAAAGAGATAAACTTAAGGTGTTTGTCCTAAACAACTGGATAGATGGTCTTGTCTTTAACTGAAATAGAATCATTAAAGGATAATCAGGTTTGAGTAGTAGGGATGAGAGAGTTAGGGTTCATTATGCTACTTTTGAGAAGCTTAGTAGAGATATAAATGGAATTGTCAAGTAACATTTGGTTTCAACTCTAGAATTCAGGGGAGAGTCACTATTGAAGATAGCAATTTGGAGTAATTACCATATAAAGTTGGTATTTAGAGCCGTGATTCTATGGCATCCATCACTTGCAGAGTAAATCTAGACAGGGAAGAGAAGAAAGTCAAAGACTGAGTCTTAAGACACTTCATACCTCAAAGTAAACATTAAGAAGTATCAGCAAAGGAAATTGAGAAATAGTTTCCAGTGAGATAGAAGGAAAACCAGGTAAGTGTGGCATCTAAGAAATCAAGTAGGTAGTGTTTTAATAGGACTTAAGGAGGTAGAAAGTAAGCATCTGTATTCAAGGTAGCTGGGACAGTGACTAAGTTTAAGTGTTAGAATTCATGATGGATTTTGTATTGTGGAATGCACTGATGATTGACAAGAGCAGCATTAATGGGTTGAGGATGAAGAAAGCATATCCCCTGCTACACCTAGCATTTTCTTTCCAGTTTGGATTCTGAACAGGTGAAAAATAAGTAAAGGATACAGTGAATACAGAACCAAAATAGCATCTTTATTAATTCTTAAAGCTAAAGTGGACCATGTATCTTTATATCTTTCAGCCAAATGAGTTTTATTTTTTTTTATGTTTTATTTATTTTTGAGAGAGAGAGAGAGAGAGAGAGAGAGAGAGAGAGAGAGAGAGAGCAGGGGAGGGACAGAGACAGAGGGAGATACAGGATCCAAAGCAGGCTCCAGGCTCTGAGCTGTCAGCACAGACCCTGACACGGAGCTTGAACCCACGAACCATGAGATCATGATCTGAGCCAAAGTCAGATGCTTAACCAGCTGAGCCACGCAGGTGTCCCAGCCAGATGGGTTTTCTAACTGAATCTCAGAATCATACACAGACTCAGCCCTAGGCTCTTCTAGAAGGCCTCTCAAGGACCAGTGGAATACAAGCATCTTGCAGACCACTCTTCTTTAAGAAGAAAAAAGGTAGTTATGGTCAGTGACTTACAAATAAGATTAATCAAAACACCTCCCTTGAAGTGGAGTAAAAATGGCAAAAAGAATCCAAAAATACTAGTAAAGTGACTTTCAGAGGAAGAAAACATCAGCCATAAAAAACAATCATTTACGATGAACAATATTCAATTCTTTGAGGGATTTTTTCTATAAAAATTAGGAAAAATAGAATTTGGCTAAAGGAGGACATGAGCTAAAGGAGGTTTCTTTTCTTTCTTTTTTAAGTGTGAAATATAATAGCCGGTTTGTGTGATGTTCTATTTTTCTTCTTAACACATACAAATCCATATTATTTGTTATAGATATATTAATATATTAATTACCTGCCTTTTCCACAAGAATGTTAGTTGCTGGGGTACCTGGGTGACTTAGTTGAGTGTCTGACTCTTGATTTCAGCTCAGGTCATGATCTGGGTCTTGGGATCAAGTCCCACATTGGGCTCCATGCTAAGGGTGGAACCTCCTTAAGATTCTCTCTCTTCCTCTGCCCTTCCCCTGCTCATGCTCCCACTCACTTGCACTCTCTTTCTCTCTGTCAAATAAAAAATATAAGTATGAAATATACTTCTTAACAATAAGACATCTATTTATCATGGCATGCTGTATATTTTTCAGTTACCACAGCTTTTAGAATTAATCTTCATTTAATAATTCTCTTACAATGTCAAGATGACACAAAACAGAATTCTTACTTTCCCATCTCTAAATCTGAATAATAACTGATGAAGAAATTCCTGAATATGACGTATAAGCAGAGAAAACAATAGGCATCCATCATCATGGAGAGGTGCGGTATTACATCCTAAGGAAAGCGTAGCACGTCAAGGTGTGATTGGAATTTCTGAATACTCAAGTCTTTGTCACTGGATTATATTTTTATTTTTATTACTCTCACCAGTAAGCAACATTGAATACAAATGTAATTCTAACTTCATTACTTTATAAAGTGATAGTTAAGTAGTCTAGACTCATTTGCTTATTTCCTATTAACCTTTGCATTTGAATCCTGCCAAAAGTCACCAGGAAGCAAATTTCTCAAACATTCTGCAACTTCCTATTGATTCTCTCCACTATCACTTTACCATCACTTCTGACTACAAATTGGTTTGTATCCAAGGGGGTTAAGATAATGAGTCTGGATTAGAATAAAATTCCTGTGGACAACAGTCTGTCTCTTTGCATTGTAACTGTAATAAGGCAGTCATAAGCACTATTGCCCTACAAAAAGAAGACCATACCGCGGGTAAATAGGAGTCAAACAGAAGTATTTTCTTTATATTACGTATGCCTGTAGTAAATAAATTAGTAAATAACATTAACAGAAAAATTCTGAGTGGAATAGCAAACTTATAAGATGTGAGGGGTTAACCCATTTCCTTGCCAAGATATCTCAACTTATCCCTTGGAAGGAAATGTTTAGTGTGACAGCAAAAGATTTTCTGGTTAAAATAGCTAATGAATCATGAATACATAAAAGAAAAAAGTAAGCCATGACCCGAACTCATCACTGTATTTTCTCAGAGGCTGTCAAAAAACACATAGCATAAAGTGAAACACTTCTCAAGAAGTATAAGAAAAGGCACTGGGATATAGAAAGATCCTCCTCATCGAAGAACTGATGAAGTCAGGTGATTTTGCTTTTGTTTTTCCTTCTTTTTCTGTAGACTTTTCATGCCCTACTTTCATTTTGTTTGGGTATTTATCTTAAGAAGTCTTGAATCCAGGAGTTGTTGACTCCAGGGCTTCTGGTCTGTCCTTTATTCTCTGACCAGAGAGGTACCAAAGTACAGACCAGGATCATACACTTGAGCCCTAAATAAAGCTAACTGTATGGTTTACTAGGTGACTTAATCTTCATATGCTTCCTTTCTGCATCTGTTAAATCAGGTTAATAATACTATTTTTTCTCAAAAGAAGTTTAAGTACTAAATGGCATTAAATTAAATCATACTTATGGAGCCTTTAGAACAGTATCCAGGGAAGTGTGCTCTATATAACAGAATACATGAAAATATACTGCTATGTATATGAATGTGAGAGCTTGTAAGGCCTTTTAAAATCCAGATCATACCCCTTAGACAGTTGTCCTGAAATTGTATTTGTATTGCATCTGCCACTTCAGAGAGTGTAATAAACAAAGCATATATTAATGACATGGAGAAAAGCTTCCAAAATTAGGAAATATGTAAAAGAATAAAAATGTTGACTGATAGAGTCTTTCATAAAAATAAAACTATTTAGCATGGTCATCCAATAAACCTCGACTATATTCATTTTGATCACAGATTATGATGGTGAAGATTGTCTTTGAGATAAATTGCTTTTTGTTTTTCTCCTTCAGCAAAAGAAAGCATAATTTTAGTTGTTACAAATCTGTGTTCTTGTAGTCAGGGCATAAACATACTTTGTTAAAGAGATGAAAAGTCAAAGAATCAGAGACACTGAGACATAACTGATTTGCAGAGGGCCCATATCCTCTACAGGAAAGAACTCCAACCACAGTAATATTGTAGGTTGAGAAATCTGTTGGATTTTTCCCAGTGTCTACTGTGGCCCAAGAGATATAACATGCGGGCTTAGCTTGTCCAGAGAACACTGCATTAGTGAACAAATATGAGCTCTGAAAATGGTAGCCCATAGTTGCTGCTTATGTGCTCAAGGTCAAGAAATAGTACCAGGAGGCATCTGTTACATAATGCATAAGTGTCACATCCTTGGGGACATTGGGAAACAGTGTAGACAGAACTTGAACATTCAGGAGTCTTCTAAATTTCTGTCCTCCTAAAGATTGGTGGCTATGAGCAATGGTCAACAATAATTAATAGATTTATATATGCACTGGGGGGCATTAGAAGTAAGTTTACGGTAAGTGATCACTGAAAAAACTGAAAATCCCAATCCAAGTAGGTTAAATAATATAGCATTTATACTCAGAGACTGGTTTTCTTGGGGTGCCTGGGTTGCTCACTTGGTTAAGCATCTGACTTTGGCTCAGGTCATGATCTCAGTTCATGGGTTCAAACCCCACATTGGGCTCTGTGCTGACAGCTCAGAGCCTGAACCAGCTTCAGATTCTGTGATTCCCTCTCTCTCTCTCTGTCTCACCCCCCTCCCCCACCGCTTATGCTCTGTCTCTCTCTCTCTCTAAAAAAATAAAGTAAACATTTAAAAAAAGAGAGAGAGAGAGAGACTGGTTTCCTTTTATTTGGGGGAGAGTGGTAGGTATAATTCAAAGATGGCCGCTTGATCACCTTCTGGTTTACAAGTTACCTTGTATATGTGTGAGACTGACTATGACATAATGCACACTTGTGATAAGTTTATGTTTTATTACCAAAAAAAAGGGTTTTTGTACATGTAACTAGTATCCCAAATCCAATGTCCTTGTGTTATGAAAAAGGAAGATTTTACTTGAGTAGGCTTTTTCTGATCAAGTAAATGCTTAAAAGGGACAGCATTTCTTAAGGGAGAGATTTGAAAAAGAGAAATTCTTCCATCTGGATTTGAAGATGCAAATATTCATGTTGTGAACTGGCTATGGAGGATACCACATGGCAATGACCTGAGGGTGATCACCAGGGGCTAAAAGTGATCCTTAATCTATGGCCAACAACAACATAGGGACTTCAGTTCTACAATGGCAGAAACTGAATTTCTCCATCAACTTGGAACTAAGAAGCAGATCTCATCGTCATCAAGCCTCCAGATGAATCCTCACTGGGCAACACTTTGATCTTAGCCTGGTGAAACTGGACAAAAGATCCAGCTAGTCAACTTTGGGTCCTCCTAACCCACAGGGACTAAGAGAATAAATTTGTGCTGCTTTAAGTTGCCAAGCTTGTGGTAATTTGTTAAATAGCATTTGAAAACTAATATAGGGAATAGTAGAGGCGATCATAAATCTCTACTGGAAAAATAAAAATATTATTCTGTAGTGATCTGAGAAATTCAAACAAAAGAAAATGCTACTTTAATCCCCCCAAACATATCCAGGATAAAAAAAATATTTCTCAATACCTCCACTGCCACCACCTAGTCCAACTATCATCATGTCTGGCCTAAATAACCACAATAGTTTTTTCCACCTGGACATGTAGATGTACCCTTTGTCTTTTGTACTGTATTTTTTAAAAAGTGGTGAAACCGATCCTATTAAAATAGAATAATATCCCTGTGTTTAAAGTCATCCAATGACTTCTCATTCTCAAGAAACACTAAAGCATATAGCACCCTAAATGTTTTCTCATTTCATCTCCCAGTTAGTGGTCTCCCATTCACTCATTCTAATAGTGCCTGTGCACTTCTCCATTTCTCTTTTCTATTTTATTTTCCTCCAGAGAACTTTGCAGCATGCAAATTACCAGGCTTTTTTTTCTGCCTCCCCATCACACCTCACTCCCACCCATTAGGATGTATGTCCAACAGGAGCAAAGAAGTTAGTTTGTTTTGTTCACTATTATACCCTTAAGTGTCTAGAACAGTGTGGGTGACAAAACGGACACTATCATTATTTGGTGAATGAATGGAAGTGAACATCCATTATTCCAGGAAATATTCCCTTAGAGAGGAAACAAGACAGTGTCTGAAAAGGTAATTCTAGTAGTGTATCCGCTTAGAAAACAGATGTTTACATGGACATTTATCCACATATATATGGGGAATATTTTCCTTTAAATGTTTAAAATATGAATTCTGAATTCCTGTATTGCAGGGAGGAGATATTTCAGAAAGATTAAAAGGAGATACAGTTCCCAGGAAGGCACTAGAAAACTATTCCAGAATTTGGCTCTGATCTGAATGTGAGTCACTTGCTAACCCTATCATATTCACTCATTTGCTAATAATTGGAGGAAGAAATGTATCTCATGATCATACTGAACAATAACAAGTAGACAGGAATCTATTTTGAGTGGTAATTTGCTCCAATTCTGCATAATACCTGGAGATGATATAAAGGAAGAAATTAATGGAGTCACACTGTTTAAGGACTATATACCCAGTATGACAATTTACATTCAGACCATCGCCTCTGTATTCTCCAAATTATGCAGATGGCAGATCATACACAATTGTTCAGCAATGCCAAAGAGAGATCAGTGCTGGCCACAGACTAATAGACTGCTGAGTCAAACACAATGCTTCTACATACAATGCCACTATTGTAACAAGCATCTTTTTTTGGTTTAAAGTAATAAATCTCCTCTTTTAAAAAATAATAGATTCTGATTATTATTTTTTTATTTTGTTGAATCCATAAAGAAGAATCATTATAATGTTAAATACACAGGTCAGATGATATAGGACAGTAGACCTGTGTTTTTTAATAGACACCCAGCTGGGGGCCACAATCATGTGGCAGCTATTCTTGCCTTGAAATGAATCACAGACTCCAATTAAAATGGAAATGAGTGTATCATCAGTATCATGACAGTGTCCTCTTGGAACTTCTGATCCTCAGTGAAGTTTGTTTTATATCTAAATGACTATCAGTACTTTTCATTTGTTGTAATTCCTTTTGTTGTTTAAGTCAGCATGATTCTAAGTCACTACCCTTGAGGAGGGAACTTTACCAAATGGGGAAGTTTCTCCAAGATATCGCTCATCTGGGTCCATTTTTCATTAGGCCTATGTTCATCAAAGCTGTGACACATATGGACTTGTAAATGTCCGACATCAGCTCAGGTCATGATCTCACAGTCATGAGTTCGAACCCCATGTTGGACTCTGTGCTGACAGCTCAGAGCCTGGAGCCTGCTTTGGATTCTGTGTCTCCTCCTCTCTCTCCCCCTCCCATGCTTGCACTCTGTCTCTATCTCTCAAGAAAAAAGAAACTTTAAAAAAAAATAAAATAAATAAATAAATAAATAAATAAATAAATAAATAAATCAGTGCTGAATAAAGTCCTTCATTACCTACACAGTAAAAACATTTCATTTGTTTGAGGATGATTATAAAATAGAAGTCTTGGATTTGGGTCATATTTGGTGTTTATTTTATATTATATTTTTATTTTATCTTATTTTATTTTAGTTTATTTTATATACAAACACACACATACCCTACATGTATTCCAGGAAAAAAAAATATGAAAACTCTGTTCGATCATTCAATCCAATGAAATGTAGCCAAATTTAAAAATTGATATGTAGCCCAATTTGGAAGTTTTTCTAAATATAGTTTCTAACACCTAGAGAAAATTTCATTGGGTTTGAGACCATTTTTCATGACTTTGTTTAAAATACATCATAAGGAAAAAGGGAAATACACTAATAAAATTTCTTTTTACTACCACTCTTCATCATTTTAAGGAAAACCACTTATAAATGTTGAATTATCTGAACTAGAAAAAATCCAGAAATGGGTTTTTTAATGTGTAGCATCTTTTTGCATACTGTCTGAAATTTTTTGGAATTACAGATTCATAGAAACTGTCTCACAAATTTGAAAGCCTTAAACTCTCCTTTTTGAGCTGTTATTAGTAGTCTTAATCCAATGATAGAAAGCAGACTGCAGTATATTATAACAATTCTGATTATAACTCTTTTATGGGACTTAAAAACTTATTTCCTAGCTATAGATTTTGTCTTTATCAGAAAAATTAATATAAATGAAATGAGAATTTTAGCATTTTAGTGTACCTTTTCTGTTGTTAAATGAAGCATTGAGTAAACTAAAATGTAATCACACCCATTAATCTCAGAGTTTTAGACTGCTGGAATTTAAAAACAATATTTTTAACACATTTGATTGAGTAATCTGAGTGCTTACTGAGTATTTAGAAGAGATTAATGAAAATCCAGCATGTGAAAAACTGAACTAACCTTTCACGAGTTAGTTTTCCTAACCTCTATGACATCCACAAAAAGAATAAATGCAAAGTATATGACAAATGCTTTCTTTTTCACTGCATGAAACTTAATTTATGTATTTTTGCTTTAAACTTTTTAAAATATTTTCATGCAATCCATCACAATAAAGAATAATTTGCAAATATACAAATTAATCATAAATAGTTCTTATTAGGCCTAAAATAAGCAAAATACCATGTTGTTAGATTGATTACTAGACTGAAAATTCTGTTTATGGTAATTATCAAGGGCGAAGTAAACCAAAGTATCTTCTAAGACTTTTATCAAGTAAGAAAAATTCAAGAGAAATTTATAAAATTGTGGTACATTTTACCTGGAGACAACCTTGACTACTTTTTAATCACCAGTGTAGACAAATTTAAAACTATTGCTTTTCAGATGTTATGTTTTTATACTACGAATAATTCTTAATGTTTTCCTCTGTAGTCATTTCAAGTTTTCATACCATTCTCTAGGATACACATACACACACACACACACACACACACACACACACACACACAATTCTATCCAGTAACACAAAACCCAAGTGAAAGTGGGAGAATTGGTAGCCTTCAAACCCTCAGAGAGGAGTTTGAGGATCATTTACTTTATTTTCTAACTTTCTATTAGGTTTCTTGTGAATCCAAAGTTATACACCAATCTAACCATCCTAAGAGAAATGCATATACCAGATCCCGTTATTTGTATTTTTTTTCAACAGCACCTTTTTCCTTAAAATTTTATACCCTACTATCTCCATATCTTCACACATTCTTGCTCCTAGGTATTCTTAGGTTTTTCCCAAAACTTAATCATGATTAATTACTCTCACCATCTTTAAATTTTCTCTTCTTTGCTTTTATAATAAAACCATGTTGACTCTCTGACCTTAAAGGTTAAGATTTCATTTCTTTTGGTGACTCCACTCCTGCTAGTGATTGGTATGGGCTTTCTTTCTCCAAAGGATGTGATGTGTCATTGGATCATCTCTCTTTTATTTCTCTCCTAGAAATTCAATTCATATCTGTTCTTTCAACAGTGATTTATCATAAACCTGCCAATTCCCTCACTGGAATTTCCCTATGCTCAGTAATACTTATTTGACCAATACAACAGATTTTTTTTTACCACACACCTATCCTGAGTCACACAGAGATATTCAAAATTGGATCTATAATTCTTATCCTAAAATATTTTTAAACTTCGCATTGAATTATTGTAAATTTTGTATTTACTAGTCTCTTATGTTAGGCTAAAATTTCTAACAATTGTGTACCAATAGCTATTCCGTTTCTGGAAAATACTAAACACCATTAAATTTTTTATAATCATAAAAAGTAATTATTTGTTTTCCATCAAATATCTCCTTCACTCTGCAGGCATCATTTCCTTTAATACCCGAATAAAATGATTAGTGTTCATATTCCAGAATTTTTCTCCCCTTAATATTTCTGGGTAAATGCAGTGTGAAGTTGGTGATAAGTATTTTAAAATATTATCTGTGTCAATCAATACTCCAAATTTCTGATATACCCTTGATTATTGTTCCTCACTTATTATCTAATCTCTTAAAGTCTGCTAAATGCAATGCTTGCATTTCTGCCATTATTCACCAACTTATAAATAATGTAGTGTTGTGAAGGAAAGCTAATTTTATTTAAGTTTTGTGGATAATAGAGAGTGACTAAAACTCAGAATAGTATCCAACTTAAAATCCAACATTAAACATCAAGGACTATATATTTCTGAATTATTTCCTCCGCAGTAAAAGCACTCATTGGTAGACTCCAAAGTTTCTTCTTTTATGAACACCCTCTTTTATCTTCTGGAAAAACTCCAACATTTATGTTAATTTATGACAGAAGAATTGTTCTTTTCTCTGTTTCTTCATCTTAATGTCAAATTTACAATTTAGGAGTTTTTGGAAACAAATGCGCTAATGTGTAACCCAGCTGGCCATGTAGCAGAAACTAGGGAATGAAGTTGTTTTGCTTTCTAAATTTGACCCTCCTTATTAATCTAGACCCAGGCCATTAAAACTGTAAGTATGCATAACAATAGCATCAAACAGTTGACCAGGACTCTCTGCCAGTTGTGGAAAATAATGGGAGTCATTGTGTTGTTTTTTTTTTTTTTTTCTGAAATTTATTGACAAATTGGTTTCCATACAACACCCAGTGCTCATCCCAAAAGGTGCCCTCCTCAATACCCATCACCCACCCTCTCCTCCCTCCCACCCCCCATCAACCCTCAGTTTGTTCTCAGTTTTTAACAGTCTCTTATGCTTTGGCTCTCTCCCATTCTAACCTCTTTTTTTTTTTCCTTCCCCTCCCCCATGGGTTCCTGTTAAGTTTCTCAGGATCCACATAAGAGTGAAACCATATGGTATCTGTCTTTCTCTGTATGGCTTATTTCACTTAGCATCACACTCTCCAGTTCCATCCACGTTGCTACAAAAGGCCATATTTCATTTTTTCTCATTGCCACGTAATATTCCATTGTGTATATAAACCACAATTTCTTTATCCATTCATCAGTTGATGGACATTTAGGCTCTTTCCATAATTTGGCTATTGTTGAGAGTGCTGCTATGAACATTGGGGTACAAGTGGCCCTATGCATCAGTGCTCCTGTATCCCTTGGATAAATTCCTAGCAGTGCTATTGCTGGGTCATAGGGTAGGTATATTTGTAATTTTCTGAGGAAACTCCACACTGCTTTCCAGAGCGGCTGCACCAATTTGCATTCCCACCAACAGTGCAAGAGGGTTCCCGTTTCTCCACATCCTCTCCAGCATCTAGAGTCTCCTGATTTGTTCATTTTGGCCACTCTGACTGGCGTGAGGTGATACCTGAGTGTGGTTTTGATTTGTATTTCCCTGATAAGGAGCGACGCTGAACATCTTTTCATGTGCCTGTTGGCCATCCGGATGTCTTCTTTAGAGAAGTGTCTATTCATGTTTTCTGCCCATTTCTTCACTGGGTTATTTGTTTTTTGGGTGTGGAGTTTGGTGAGCTCTTTATAGATTTTGGATACTAGCCCTTTGTCCGATTTGTCATTTGCGAATATCTTTTCCCATTCCGTTGGTTGCCTTTTAGTTTTGTTGGTTGTTTCCTTTGCTGTGCAGAAGCTTTTTATCTTCATAAGGTCCCAGTAATTCACTTTTGCTTTTAATTCCCTTGCCTTTGGGGATGTGTCGAGTAAGAGATTGCTACGGCTGAGGTCAGAGAGGTCTTTTCCTGCTTTCTCCTCTAAGGTTTTGATGGTTTCCTGTCTCACATTTAGGTCCTTTATCCATTTTGAGTTTATTTTTGTGAATGGTGTGAGAAAGTGGTCTAGTTTCAACCTTCTGCATGTTGCTGTCCAGTTCTCCCAGCACCATTTGTTAAAGAGGCTGTCTTTTTTCCATTGGATGTTCTTTCCTGCTTTGTCAAAGATGGGATGCAGGGCTGGTTCAATATTCGCAAATCAATCAACGTGATACATCACATTAACAAAAAAAGAGAGAAGAACCATATGGTCCTGTCAATCGATGCAGAAAAGGCCTTCGACAAAATCCAGCACCCTTTCTTAATAAAAACCCTTGAGAAAGTCGGGATAGAAGGAACATACTTAAAGATCATAAAAGCCACTTATGAAAAGCCCACAGCTAACATCATCCTCAACGGGGAAAAACTGAAAGCTTTTTCCCTGAGATCAGGAACACGACAAGGATGCCCACTCTCACCGCTGCTGTTTAACATAGTGCTGGAAGTTCTAGCATCAGCAATCAGACAACAAAAGGAAATCAAAGGCATCAAAATTGGCAAAGATGAAGTCAAGCTTTCGCTTTTTGCAGATGACATGATATTATACATGGAAAATCCGATAGACTCCACCAAAAGTCTGCTAGAACTGATACAGGAATTCAGCAAAGTTGCAGGATACAAAATCAATGTACAGAAATCAGTTGCATTCTTATACACTAACAATGAAGCAACAGAAAGACAAATAAAGAAACTGATCCCATTCACAATTGCACCAAGAAGCATAAAATACCTAGGAATAAATCTAACCAAAGATGTAAAGGATCTGTATGCTGAAAACTATAGAAAGCTTCTGAAGGAAATTGAAGAAGATTTAAAGAAATGGAAAGACATTCCCTGCTCATGGATTGGAAAAATAAATATTGTCAAAATGTCAATACTACCCAAAGCTATCTACACATTCAATGCAATCCCAATCAAAATTGCACCAGCATTCTTCTCGAAACTAGAACAAGCCATCCTAAAATTCATATGGAACCACAAAAGGCCCCGAATAGCCAAAGGAATTTTGAAGAAGAAGACCAAAGCAGGAGGCATCACAATCCCAGACTTTAGCCTCTACTACAAAGCTGTCATCATCAAGACAGCATGGTATTGGCACCAAAACAGACACATAGACCAATGGAATAGAATAGAAACCCCAGAACTAGACCCACAAACGTATGGCCAACTCATCTTTGACAAGTCATTGTGTTTTTAGAAGACTCCAATAGGGGCGCCTGGGTGTCTCAGTCGGTTAAGCGGCCAACTTCGGCTGGGGTCATGATCTCGTGGTCTGTGAGTCTGAGCCCCGCGTCGGGCTCTGTGCTGACAGCTCAGAGCCTGGAGCCTGTTTCGAATTCTGTGTCTCCCTCTCTCTCTGACCCTCCCCTGTTCATGCTGTCTCTTCCTGTCTCAAAAATAAATAAAAGGTTAAAAAAATTAAAAAAAAAGAAGACTCCAATGAAAGCAGACTAGAATTGATAGAATAAGGAATGCTTACACAACTCTTGCATGAGAGCCTTTGTTCCTTAAGGGAGGCTTTAGCCAACCAATCCTGATTTCAAAGACAGTGAAAATATAATTCTCTTTGCCTCTAATTTGAACTGATTCATTAGTGCATTTGCCCTACAGTGAGTTTTTCATCAAGATCTGGTTAAGATGAGTCACTTTATTTATTATTTATTTATTTATTTATTTATTTATAAGTAAGCTCTATACCCAATGTGGGGTTCAAACTCACAGTCTTGAGATCAAGTCACATGCTCTACCAACTGAGTCATCCAGGTGTTCCTAGGTGAGTTACTTTAGTTTAGTAGTCAGTTCATTGTGCCTTTTGCATTTCAGTCTAATTCACTATAATTCAATATAACCTATTTCTCAGAAATTAAGGGAATTTTCTTGTTCAGCCCCCTTCCCTTTTATTACCACCAACAAGCATCATTGCACAGCACACTTTTAGGGCTTCTTGCTGAATGGTTATAGTGGGTCACGAGCAATCAGTTATCTCTTTGTCTTTATGGTGTATCTCATACTTTTGAGAAGTGAACTTAATATGGGAATACATATAGATATAGAAACATATAACAATAAATTTAATAAAGGAAATAACAGGGGTGCTTGGGTGGCTTAGTCGGTTAAGCGACCAACTTTGATTTTGGCTCAAGCCATGATCTTGCAGTTCGTGGGAGTGAGCCCCTTGTTGGGCTCTGCACTGACACCGTGGAGTCCATTTGGGATTCTCTCTTTCCCTAAAATAAATAGTAATAAAAATAAAACTTAAAAAATAAGGGAAACAACATTCATATATAAGAACTTATATGTGTATCCCATAAATATAAGATTAAAAAAACATTGATAACAAAAGTAAATAGGTACATCTGTGAAACATTGTATTAGTAACTAAGGGCTTCAGTAACAAAATAACAGAAACTAGGTGACTGAAAACAATAGAAATTGATCTATTCATAGTTATGGAGGCTAGAATTTAAAAAGTAAAACACTGAAACAGTTGGTTACTTCTGGAGCCTCAGAGGTAAAATCTGCTCCATAATTCTCCCCTGGCTTCTGGTAGCATTGGTATCCTCCAGCTAGCTGCATCACTCCAATCTCTGTCTCATTGTTGCATGAAATCCACCCCTGAGTGTGTGTTGCCTTAGTGTTGCTGTTCAAATCCCCCTCTGCTTTCTGCCGTAAAGACACTAAAGTGGGCCCTGAATTAAGGTCCACTCAAATTCACAATGACATCATATTAACTTGATTATAGATGGAAAGTCCTTATTTCCAAAAAATATCACATTCATAAATAGATATACTGAAGTCACACTGTTCTGAGTTTTACCTGCTGGATCTCTACCTGGTTCTTATAGTGAATATAACAGAAAAATCCCCTAGTGGTTCCAGCAAGGACAATAAGGGGGGGAAAACTGGTTTGTAATATGCCAGAGCATTCTCTGCTTCTTAACAATGTCTCTCTACCCTTAGGAGAAGCTATTTAATGAGAGTATAACCTGCTGAGATTTTATTAGACCCAACATTCACCAAGTTAAACCGTATTCTGAGGAAAAAAATATCAAATTTTGGAATAGAAAGCATTCCAAAATGCTTTCTGAGGCCTGAGAATATATAAATACTCACTGTGGAATTCTCAGGTCACTGTGGAATTAAATCACAATGAATTCCATCAGTAATGGAATAATATGTGAAAAACATTAAAATATTTAAAGGGTAAACAAGACACTGTGAAATAATCCATGGGTTAAAGAAATGTAAAGACAAATTTTTTAAAAATCATTTTAAGTTGAATAAAAATGAAAATATGAATAATCAAAAATTGTATGATATAGTGAATGCAGTACTTAGAACTTTATAACATTGAATGCATATTTAGAAAAGAAAAAAGTTCTAAAATCAATAATTTAACCTTCTGCCTGAGGAAACTAGAAAAATGAGACAAAATTTAATCCAGAGTAACTAGAAGAATAAAAATAAAAATTAGATCAGAAATCATTGAAATTGAAACTTGAAATAAATAGGAAAGTTAAAGCAAAAACTGATTCTTTGAAACAATAAAGCTGATAAAGCTCTAGTCATGAAAAAAAGAGTGCATACACAAATTATTAATATCAGAAATGAAAAAGTGTTTACTACTGATACCATGCACATTAAAAGGATAACAAGGAATATTATGGACAATTCTATATTCACATCTTTGATAATTTAGATGAAATGGACCAATTTGCTGAAAGATACTACCTGCCAAAACTCATACAAAGAGAAATAAATAATCTGAGTAGATATGTATCTATGAAATGAATTTAAACAACTAAGTCTTCCAAAACAGAAAGAACAAGGCCCAACAGACTAACCATAAATGAATTCTATCAAACATTTAAGGAGTAGTTATACTAGTTCTCATCATTGTCTTCTAGAAAACAAAAGTAGAATCAACACTTCCTAACTTATTCTGTCAGGCCAACATTAACCTAAAATCTAAACCTGTAGAAAGATTTACAAAAAGGAAACTATGGACTGAAATGCTTTATAAACAGAAATGAAAAAATCTTCACCAAACTTTAGCAAATAGAATCAAATAATGTATAATAGAATTATACACCACAGTAATTGGAATTTATTATACATATGCAAGACAGTTTCAACATTTGAAAATCAGTGCATGAAATTCATATTAACAAGGTAAAGAAAAAAATCAATCATACCAATAAATGCAAAAAAAAGGTGTTTGTATATTTAGCACCCATTTATGATAAAACCTCTCAGCAAACTAGGAATACAGAAGAATTTCCTCAATTTGATAAAGAAAATTTACAAAAAAACTACAGGTAACATCACACTTGATGGTAAGAAACTAGATGCCTTCTTAAAATTGATAACAAGGCAAGGCTGTCTCTCATCACTCTTTCATACTGGAAGTATGATACTTTCTGGAATCAGTACTATCTGATACTGATACAGTGGATACTTTCTGGATACTGGAAGTATGCTAATGTAATAGGACATATAAAGGGACTAAAAAAGGTATACAGATTGAGAAGGTAGAAACTAAAAATATGTTTGTTCATAAAAGATGTGATTATGTACATAAAATCCAAAGGATCAATCAAAACAAAAAAGCGACTATGAACTTAAAAAGTGACTATAGCAAAGTGCAAGATGCAAGGTTAATATACAAAAAAAAAAAAAGATTGTTTTACTCAATGGACATTTGGGATTTGAAATTAAAAAGACAATACAATTTATATCACCCCCCCAAAATGAAGTATTTAGGTGTAAATATACCCATTTCATGTGCCCCAGACCCATATCAAGAGAACTATAACACTCTGACAAAAGGAAATGAAAATCTAAGTAAATGAAGAGATATTCCATGCTCATGGAGAGGATTCCATGTTCGTACAAGAGTTAATTTTGTCAAGATGTTAGTTCTTCCTGACTTGATCTATAGATTCAACATAATCCCAGTCAAAATCCCAAGAAATTATTTTGTGGATTTCATCAGCCTGATTACAAAGTTTGTATGGAAGGGCAAAAGACCCACAATAACAGACACAACATTGATAAGAAGAAAGTCAGAGGACTGAGACAACCTGACTTTAAGACTTACTATAAAGCTACAATCATAAAGACTGTGGTATTGGTGAAGGAATAGGCAGATTAATAAAACAGAATAGACAGCCCAGGTATAGACCCATACAAATGTCGTCAACTGATTATATTTCAAATCCACAGTTGAGCAACTGAATATGCAAAAACAATTCCTAGACACAAGTGGAAATTGAAATCTATACAATGTTCTCAAGAATTTTGAGCCCATAAAATCTACTAATTGCCTTTCCACTATGCTGAAGTCACTACTTGATAAAAATACTACCATTTAAGCAGTTTATATAAGTGATTTTAGTTAAAAAAGAAAAAAAAGCAGAAGATGAGAACACTTGGACACTACAAAACACACATTTATGGTAAAAAGTTTTCAAGCTTGTCAAATGATTAGCTTCTCCCATCCTCAATAAGTTTTTTTATAATAAAAAAAATGGGTCATTTCTTTTCTAGCTTTTTATTAAATGACTTCACACAAGAATGTAGAATGTTGTTTGAGGTCATATATAAAATTTGAGTCCATTTTGTTAAATCAGGATCCATTTACTCAAGATTACACTGTCTTTAGAATAGAGAATATTACCATCCTGCCCTACTTTATCTTATAAAACCAAGACACATAGTAAAATTAATATAGTCCCTTTTCTCCACAGATAGCATGTAATGAGATAAGAAAATATATCACATTGGCAAAAAAAAAAAAACAGCTCATTTACAGAACATTTTTCAACTAAAAAATTGCAGGAAATATACCCTATTACTTAATAGCATAATACTATACAGCCACCCTAAAAATAAACGATTGGCATAATGTTACGTAGATTAATGCTGCCCAACTATAAAGATGAAAGCCTTTTTAAGTAAAAGTACAGATTTTTGGTGACTTTGCATATCATCTACTAATTGATTCAGCAATTGGACTATGCTATATGCCAAGAAATATGTTGGGCCTGGGGTAAGAAGATAAACAAGATGTCTTTGCCATGGGTACTTGATAGTGTTATAGTGGGAATAAAAGCATCCAGCATCCTTATGATAATGCCAAAAACATACAAAATATTATTAATTTCCAATTTTGTCTGAGTGACTACTGTATTATCATTTGTCCTATAAGCATGCTATGCACAGAAAATAATATTCCACAAAATGTGGAAACCTTACAAATATCTAGGAGCATAAAAGATATGTTCAGAGTGGCTGAAGCACTAAGTATAAGAGGGATGACAGCAGTAGATGAACCTGAAAGGGTAAATTGAGGCCAGATTGTAAGGGTATTTATACCTGCCACCACTGAGTCATTCTTGGAAGAGTCAGGTACTCTAGTAAATGAACCATAAAAAAAAAAAAAGTGGTATGTGTATACAACCTCTGCAAATTCAAGAAACTATTTATTAAAAAAATGTAAGGAAAATTCTAAGATGTTACCCATACAAGTAAACATATGAGCAATATTTTTCACATCAAAATAATACTATAGTTCGAAAGAATCATACTTACATGTTCTATGTCCATTAAAAATTCTTTTTTTTCCCAACTGTTTTGAACTTTTTGTTTCCTGAAATTTTGTTTTTAGTAACTTTCTCCAGAATTTTCTAAGGCATATTATTTATCACCCTTGAATATAGTTTTCTGTTTCCTTTTTACAAAATGAAATCCATAATCTAATAGTTAAAATATTGACTCTACTAAGATATTCAAAAAAGGATGCTATATTTTTTACAGTTAATTTTACCAAAAAAGGAGAGTAATGGGATTATCATTGTAAAAAGTGTAAGATCCAAGCCTATTCCTAATTTAAAAGTCAATGACTGTAATGATATATTTATTTAGAAATATGTGAAATGTGTGGTTAATAAGAAAAATAAGACAGTAATTCCTTCTTTCATATTCAAAGCTATAAATTCAATTCCATGACATAATACTTCAAAGACACAAAATATATCTAAAATAACAGACAAACCTATTTCACATACATTTTCTTTAGCTTCTTTCAAGAAGTCTTTTGAAATAATTAGAGTCACAAAAAATTGCAAAAAATATTGAGATGCCTCATGTATCTTTCAACCAGTTTTCACCAACATTTTCATAACTATAGTATAATATCATACCCAGAAAAATAGCATTTGTACAATCAATAAAATGTATCCAAATTTCACCAGTTTTATCTGTACTCATTTGTATGGAATCACGGGGTATGTAACCTTTTGACATGAATCACAATTATTTTCAATTTCTTATCCAGTAATTCCAAAACTTGGGTCATATCTGACAGAGTGTCTGATTCTGATGCTTTCTTTGCCTCTTTTTTGTTTTGTGTGTATGTTTGTAGCATGCCTTATAATTTTTTTGAAAGTCAGTCATGACATATTGGATAATAAGAACTTTAATGTGAGGTTTTATATTGAATTGTGCTGTGCTTAATATTTGTTTTTCCTAAAGGTTCCAGAGGCTCGAATTTCTCTAATGTCCTTGGTTTTATATCCCTTGTTGTCTTTGAGCTTCCCTAATGACACCTCTTTAGATAAGAGTCTGCATCTTGCCACAGTGTAACCCATTGTAACCCATTGTTATTATGCTAGATCCCTCTTGGCATGGTCAGTAGGTGTGAGGGTAAGGAAACGGTCTACAATGTGATGATTAAATCTCAGCAAATGTTTAACTTTTCCCCTATAGGGAAGACAGGAAGACTAGACAGCACTGGAGGAGGACAGATGCCTCCCCACCTATGTGGGACAATATTCTGGTAAAGTCTTTTTTTTTCCTGGAGTGTAAAGCTTTTATAAAAAATACTCCCAGTGTATTTCACAATGACTAATTCTCCCCTTCATCCATTACTGGCTCTTTGTTATGAGAACCAGGTGGAATTCCTGGAGGTAAAACTTATGAAAGTGTGGGCCCTCACTAAGAATGTGGCTCCAAGAGTTTCCCACTGTCAACCTGGTCCACACTTTGCCTCCAGCAATTCATTACACTTATTATAAGTGATGAAACAAATATGTGACTAGTGGTTCTGCTCCAGGTAAGCAGATCTTGGACGTGATTCCTTGAAAGATCTATCTATCTTCCTAGAAAGATCTATCTATCTTTCCAGATTTAGAGGCAGCAACTGCAACCTCGGTTCACTAATGAATATAAGAAAAATGTTGATTTTCAGTGTTTTAGCTTTTTTTGTTGTTGTAAATATGACAGTAATGATTTCCAAGCTGTTTAGATGTCAGAACTGAAGTCAGATGTCATATGTAACCTTTAAGACTGGTCTTTTTTTATTTAACGTGTCTTTGAGAATCATTTAGGTTGTTGTATATATCAGTAATTTGTATCTATTTCTTGCCATGTAGTATTCCACAGTATGGCCGCCCCACACATTGTTTCATCATTCACCTGTTGCAGGATATTTGTGTTGTTTTCTATCTGGGACATTATGAATAAAGCTGCTATGAATATTTTTGTTTAAGTTTTTATGTCAATATAAGTTTTCATTTCTCTGGAATAAAGTCCAAGAGTATAATAGCTGGGTTGAATGGTAGCTGTATGTTTAGTTTTCTTAAGAATGTGCCAAATTGTTTTTCAGAGTGGCTGCGCTGTTTCACGTTCCTACTAGCAATATGTAAATGATTCAGTTTCACTGTAACTTCACAATTATTTCACATAAAAATACTGCTACATGTATTAAATATACTTTATTTTATCTTACAATTGTGCCTAATATTACTACGTTTATTCAAGATAGTTCACACTTGAAA
The DNA here is from genome assembly GCF_016509475.1 of Prionailurus bengalensis. Lineage (NCBI taxonomy): Eukaryota > Metazoa > Chordata > Mammalia > Carnivora > Felidae > Prionailurus > Prionailurus bengalensis. The sequence continues at coordinate 92,633,110 of NC_057349.1, forward strand.
TTAGTATTATTATTAATAATATAATTTCTAATGTGTATTGGTTGGTTTTAATGAAAAATTATTTTAAACCCTATACCTAATTTCTCTGTTCTGAATTTTTTTATGTCACATATGTTTAATAATTTCTATAAAACAGTTCAAAATATATGACACCATGTTAGTTAAGTTTATATATTTAAACTACTTAGAACAGTGACAGGATTGCAATATAATAATTGATGGCATTGTGCTTCTTATGTGATTATTCAACTTTTTTCCCTCCCCACTTCTCTTCCCCAGCATGTCACTATCTATATCAGTGTGTTTTTGTTTGTTTGTTTGTTTGTCTTTGCTAACGATTTCTGTTAGGGTTCAATTATTCTATTAATGTAATCTATATTAATGGTTGAAAGTTAGTGTCTTACAGGTCAAGTAAATCAATTGTTGTCTTTAAATAATATGATAATCCCCAAGAATAAATCTAATCATGGGTATTTCAGGGAGGTGGAACTGGTATCTCTTGAACTTAGATTAATGTTATTCCTCACAGGACCTCCCTTGTCAATGAATCTCATTGAAGCTGCAATAAATCAATGAAAGCAAAGTGTACTTTAAAATTACGTGGACAACTAAGAGAATAAACTTTTAACACATTATTGTACCTTTTTTAGAATCTGTATGTAAAGAAATCACACATGAGTCAGTGGCAACACAGTGTGTTATAGAGATATATAACACACACTGTCAATCAGCAGATACAAAATTAATATATGAGATTATTTAGTTCTTTAATTATAGATGGATATTCATACTTGTGCAATATTGATACCTTTTTATGTGGCTAAAATGGTTTGCTTATTTTATTTTGCTTTTTTTTTAACATTTATTATTTTTGAGAGAGAGAGAGACAGAGCACAGCCAGGGAAGGGGCAGACAGAGAGGGAGACACAGAATCTGAAGCAGGCTCCAGGCTCTGAGCTGTCAGCACAGAGCCTGAAGTGGGGCTCTAATTCACAAGCTGTGAGATCATGAGATGAGCCAAAATCAGATGCTTAACTGACTGAGTCACCCAGGCGCTCCATAAAATGGTTTACTTATTTTTTGTATATCTTATAAAATCTAAATAAAAATATTATTTGGGAAATAAATTATGAAAAAGTAAACCTAAACACAAAAATAGATAAATATAGGAAATCTAGTTATATTTTAAAAGAAACCCCCCTTATTGTTTTAATAATGCATTTCAGTTTAGGAAATAAAAAGTTAAATATCACCTTTCCAATATACCTTATTTGAATTATTAAAGTGGAATGAAGAGAATACTGAATTTTAAGACTACTGGCATATCTAGCTTATTTATTTTTTTCTACTGATTATGTGCCCCTTAAATATAGATACTATGCTAGTTTTTGGCTTCATATCCTAGATCTGTCTCTTCTACTCTTAACTGACTTTGTGACTCCTTTTACCATTCTGGGTCACAACTTCCTTCTCTTCCAAAATGCTATCAGATTATATTTATTATTCTGGGCTCTTGTATTTAATATATTTTCTCAAATGTCTATGATTTGAAGTAAAGTGCCTGTGTGCAACTATTTATTGTCTACCATAGAACTTCAATGACTGAAATGTTTTGTTTGGAATCCCAAATTGTATCATAATGTGGCAGACCTATGTAATGCTGGAAATACATGATAAATAAGATATAATTTGTTTTTAACGAATTTTAACATAAATGTAAAATAAAAGCATCCAACAATTGTTATGGAAACACAAAGAAGTACCTCAAACTATCATGCTGAAGGTAGAGGTGGGGTAGGTTTCTGGGAAAGATTCATTGAGAAGGTAAAATGCAGGAGAGATGTCTTGAAGTATGAGTCTAAGTTTACCTGGCAGACACAAAGAGCCACTCGGCAGACATTATGACTGAAATAACAGATAGCAACTTATTTATGAATTGTTATTAGAATAAGTCATAAAAATTATCCAAAACTTAGAAATAGGCAAAAGAGAATACTAGTGGTTTTAAGTGCATTCTGGACTTGACTTTCTATTGTCTGGGCTATTTTACAACTGAAGGAGAAGACCTTAATGTGTAGATTTTTGTCCTATAGATTTAAAAATAATTTATTTTTACAAAACAAAATACTTTGCAGGTTATATTTTGTGGCTTTGTTAGACATTAACCAGTTTTTAATCTAATTCAGCAATCTAGTAAATTGCTTTATATGTATCTACCTTTTCAAATGCTCCCTGAGGTGATTTTAACATCTTGCTAATTCCCACCTCAATTAATGAGTTGAATATGATAATTTTCATGAGTTCATTTAGTTTGAAGAGTAATCATGATATATCTTTTATTAAAAATACACTTTAACAATTAAGACTATTTTGTTCTCACAAATCATCAACACAATGCAACTTTTTTTAAAAAACTGCTTTGTAAGCATTAGGTTTATAAACTCTGAGAACAGGGTTTATATATAATACCTGTCTGGATAGAGATGACATTGGCAGTTTTATCTATTTATTGAGCAAATATTAAGAGAGCTAAGGACAGACCAAAAATTTTACAGCTAGTTATAGTATTGTGATCTAAATAATACCCCACTCTTTCACTGAAATCTGTTGAAAGTTAGCCCATCATTCAAGACTTTTTTCAAATGCTGTAAATATTTCTCAGTGTGTTAAAATGAAAAGTTAAGGCCAGAGAAGATATGAGCCAAACATGTATGAGTTTATGTATCTGTTCCATCAAAGAAAGCCCATAAAGGGGCGCCTGGGTGGCTCAGTCGGTTAAGCATCCGACTTCAGCTCAGGTCATGATCTCGCGGTCCGCGAGTTCAAGCCCCGCGTCGGGCTCTGGGCTGATGGCTCAGAGCCTGGAGCCTGCTTCTGATTCTGTGTCTCTCTCTCTCTCTGCCCCTTCCCTGTTCATGCTCTGTCTCTCTCTGTCTCAAAAATAAATAAACTTAAAAAAAAAAAAGAAAGAAAGCCCATATGACTTTGGGCAAATCATTTTCCATCAAGTTAGATTAAGAATTAGGTTGGAAATGTTATTTAGCACAATAGATATTCAAATTCTAACTTTTATGATTACTTCCACTTTTGGAAGGCTAATTAGGAGACAGAAGCCATATTTGTATATCTTTGATTCTGTCATTGTCATGTTTTTTTTTCTTCCATTCACTTATATTTCCACATTATCATCTCACGGCATGAATGTATCATATCTGTGTTAAATGATATAATAATTATGATGGTGTAGAGTGGAAGTAAAGTAGCAAAAAATAAAAACCTCAGTGAACAAATCCCATATGATATTGGGCTACCTAACAGCAAATTCAGAAGTAAGAAAGTTCCATGATTGGTTAATTCAGCAGCTCACATAACATGATGCTTAGGGATATGTTTCATTAATATATAAAATAAATGAATTATGTAAATGCCTGACAGTTTTTTAATAGGATAACTATTATAGCTGATCAAAAATTGAAATGTCTAATAGTGTAAATATCATTCGGTTATTCATTTTACAAGGTACAAGTATGGACATAAATATAACACCTGTGTAACTAGTTGTAAGTTAACACTTTTCTGACAAAAGAACAATTACACTAAATTACTCATAAAGACTATTTCAGTTTCTAAATTATCGGATATGGTTCATAGTTGGTTTAATGTAAGTTTCCAAAACTTGTTTTTTTTTTCTTTTTCAAAATAACTTAAATGGAAAAAATATTTATAAGTCATCTCATCACTGTAAATGACCAAAGATATTGCAAATATTGAATAAATTTTAGACTATCCCATAAGAGAAGAAATCTCTCAAAAAGTCGTGGTATTTTGTGTGTGCCAGCTATTGATGAGGCATTATTTTGGTATAGGGAGAAATTTGTGCTTCATTGAAACCTATGCATTTCTATACTCAACACATACTTTCAGGTTAGGTGATTCTATCCCTTTGCATAGATTTTCTTTTTTCTTTTCTTTTCTTTTCTTTTCTTTTCTTTTCTTTTCTTTTCTTTTCTTTTCTTTTCTTTTCTTTTCTTTCCTTTCCTTTCCATTCCTTTCCTTTCCTTTTCTTTTTTTTACAAGCTCTTTTGCATCTTTATTAGCAGTAGGTAACTAAAAAAGATGTACCTGTCCTCTCACCCTACGGGAAACCAGTTTTGTCTCCATTTCCATGTTTGTTCAAATATTACTGAACTATAAATGTATCTGTTCTTCAGATTCTCTTTTGAAGCAGTTACAACTTCTATTTCCTTCTATTGATGAGTATAATCAAAAATCTTTAGCTTATGTTCATTTTTATATTTGTATAAGAGTCATGATTTTAACTTTTATGGAAAATTATCTTTTAATAAACTAAGTATATAAGACTGAGAAACAATGTACTCTTGACTCATTAACATGTTTATTAGAAAATAAAAGTGGGAGGACAATTTTATACTGGGTAGTCAAACAGACCACCTCTATGATGACATTTGAGAAGGAAACTAAGAATCAATCACCTTTTTAATAATTTTAATTTGATCTGGAGATCATTCTGCCTGATATTTGGAAAGTGTGTTGCAGTACAGCAACATTGTAAGAACGAGATCAATTAGAAGAGTTTTTTAAATGTCTCAGTGGGAAATGATTGCAGCATGGATTGGTGTACAGGAGATAGAGGAAAGTAAACAGTTTAATGAATGTTGCAAGGGCAGCAATATTGGTGGTTTAGATATTATGGTTGAGGCAAAGTGACATAGGTATTTGGAATGACAAAGAGGTTTTGACTGAGCAAGTAAGAGAGAGTGGTGCAATTTACCAAAATGTGGTCTGCAGTGTGAATGGAGTTTTTACCAAGGGAATTAGTATCACTGCATAGATGTTTTTTATAGTCAGCCAAATATTTATTTTAATTTTACCTGTAGGATTGATGATTTTACCTATTGCTTAGGTGAATTATCAAATTCCAGGCCATTTCAATGTGTTTATTGTATGATTTTTATATAATAGAAGTTTGTAAAATGTTCATGACACCAACTACACAAAATTAGCATGTTTACTGTTTGACCTGTATCAAGAACCCAGTAAATAAATTCTCAGATAAAACATTTCTTTGGCAAACTCAGGTGCTAAAATTCAAATTTAGAAGTAAATCAATATTCAGATGAGTTATGATAGGAAATAATATAGCTAACAAGGCCAGTGAAAGTAGTAAAGTGTTGAAGAAATTCCCTTGAGAATTGTGAAATAATCCTTATGTTTTGAATGAGTGATATTGAAAGAAATAAAGCACAGAATACGTGGAAAATAGGAGAAGAGAAAAGGGAATGCTATTTTGAACATGAACAGATTGCTCCTACAGGCATTTATGCAGAAAGCCTTTTCTAACAGCTCTCAAATACACACCCACACTTTACAGTTCAGTGAACTCAATTTGAACAATAAATCTATACCATGACCTGATGCTGAAAATAATGTAAACCAAAAAAAAAAAAATCTTGACAACACTTCTTTAAATTCAGATTAATGAATATTTGTGTTTCAAATAAGTCTTCATAAAATAAAAGTGTTAGCACATAAATGAGATTATTTATTAATGATAAACTGAATGTAAGAAACATCTAAGATGCTTAGGAGAGTCTTTGCTGTAGAGATTTTCCCCTTCATAAAATCAAATATTTTAGAGTCAGTTCCCAGCATAGGATTTATTGGATTTATTGGTTTTCATTAAATTAAATCCTAAAAGACTGAAATTAAATATCTTTCAAAATTACTCAAACCTATAGCGGTATACCTGGTATCTGGTGGACAAAGGATTCCTCAGGTCAGAATTTACTGTTCAGTGGAGAGATCAGAAAAGCATGAAGCAGGATGTAACAAGGGGAACGCAATGGGAAAGGTAGCTACATTTTCTTCACTAGCATAGTTACCATACTTTTCAGTTATAAAATAAAATATATATATATATATATGCATGAATGCATGTATGTATATTAAATAGGAGGTAAAAGATAGAATACTAGATGTTTTTTGTTTGTTTTTCTTTCTTATTTTCTTCTTCTTCTTTTTTTTTTTTTTTTTTTTTCTGAAACAACGTAGGAGGGGTGCCTGGCTGGCTCACTCAGAAGAGCATGCAAAACTTGATCCCCGGGCCATGGGTTTAGGCCCTGTGTTGGGTGTAGAGATTACCAAAAATATATATAAACTTTGAAATAATACAGGAAAGTTGAGGACTTAATATTGTTTTACCAACTCCTCTCACATCATGACCCCTACAACAATGTTCTAACGCATCACATTCCTATTACTCAAACTCCAAATCAATACGAGGTACATTCCTGCAGTGCTAAAGCTAAAATTTAATAAAGTCCCTTGGTTTATATTTCTTAAATAATGACGGGTTAGGAAGTCTTCTTTGAAATAGAAGAAATCAAATAATTCTGAAAAGATTAATTGAAAAATTCGTAAAAGTTTCCCACTAGGACGGTAGTTTGTGAGAGAGAAAAAAAAGAAATACAAAAAAAAAAAAAGTTCTTGTGTTCATATATTTACTTTGAAAAATTTCACCTGCTGTTAGCTTCTTTGTAATAAAAGAAAAACCTAATAGAAAAAGAAAGTTTATAAGTTATCAAGAAAATATTAACCCACTTCACATTAACAGAAAAAAATCATTAGGTGATATAATTTTATCAGTGCAAAGATTTTTGAAAGTAAAAGATGTTCTTCAATTTTCATTTTGTATTACACTGTGAAGGCAAAAATGTTCTTATTCTATTTCCTTTGTTTCCGAATAATCATATTATTTGAAATGTTTATATTTACAGATAAATTTCTTGCATTTGACAATGGACACTTTCATATAATGGTTCAAATTGATTTATCCTAAGATACTTTTTAACATACCAGTTAATTATAAGCAATACTGAAACAGGCATAGTAAACATTAGTATACACAGTATATATTAGTATAGTGGTTGTCTACATTAGGAAAGTTTGTTAGCTTATATTTAGAGGAAAAATTCCTATGATATTATACAAAAATATTTTATGTGCACAAAATATAATATATAATTCAGTTTCATTTTTAAATTCTGCCATATTTCTACTTGTATCTATAGTGGTAAAATGTTATACAATTTGTTTAATGTGTATTTGTCCATCGAGTCTTTAAAAATTTACTATGAATTAAAAAATAAATACTTTTAACATGCACATTTCTTAAATTATGAAGCTAGGAATATCTCAGTTTCTCTGCCTCACTACCATCATCTCAGCTAGGCTATAGCAGTGGCCTCCAACCAAATCTCTGTCTCTATTTTTCATCTCACTACAGTCAATTTTGTATATAGCTTAGATTATCTTTTAAAAGAATTCTATCTCCATCACATTCAAAATACAATAAACTATTATGTTCCTGCCATGTAAAATCCCACCAATCATCTGGTCCCTTTATATCTCTCTGATCTTTTGTCCCTTTATCCTGTGCCTGACTCTAGCTCATGAACCCTGACAACATTGGCCGTCTTGTTGTTTATCGCTAGATTATTCCAGATTTGGTCCTGCTTCAGTACTTTAGCACCTCCTGTATGGTATGCCCTAAATAGCCCTCTCACATATCTTCATATCACTGTATGGCTTAATCTTTGCTCAAATTTACCCCTGAGAGAATTATATTTTTACCATCTTTTCTAAAATTCTGTTTAATCACTTTCTATTATCCTACCCTGATTTTTAAATTTGTATTTATTATTTATTTATTTATTTAAAAAGGCACATTTATTCAGAGTCATGATCAGACTATTACATTTAGCAATAAACAGCATGGGAGCAAAAAAATCTACATTAAAACCCTTTGCTGGAATGCTTTACACTTTCCATTGAACAGAAACTAAACCTGTTATACAATTAGTCACAAATTCAGCCCTCGAGCTTTTTGTCCATTCACATGAGTTTTGTCTAAAACATGTCTTCTTTGTAGCAGCTAGGCCCTGCCACCACTGTGCTTGGCTGAGTTGACAAATGTGTTATAACCTGTGCTTTCTCTGTCACTTCTCTGGCTCTCCTCTCCTCCTAAGCTTTGTTTCCTGCCAGTAATTAAAATCTTCTGTCACTGCCATAGCTACTGCTGCTGCTGGAACTGCCATAACCACCTTGGTTTTGTGGTTTGGCAAAGTATTGGCCTCCACCACCATAGGAGCCAGAGCTTCTGCCCCCAAAATTTCCTCCTTTAATGGGTCCAAAATTTGAAGATTGATTGTTGTAATTGCGAAAATCATTACAGCTTCACCACTTCCAAAGTTGCTTCCATCATTACCAAATCTGTTATAGCTATCCCACTGCCACCATTATTCACCACCACCTTGACTGCCACCAAAGTCACCTCGCTTACTGATGTTTCCTCCATGACCAAGGTTGTCACTCCCACCAAAACCACCTCCAAAGCCACCACCAAAGTTTCCAGAACCACTTTGACCTCCTTGGCTGGATGAAGCACCAGCCATCTCTTGCTTAGATAGAACTTCCCTTACTTCACAGTTGTGGCCATTCACAGTATGGTGTTTTTGAATGATAGTCTTGTCTACAAATTCATGGTCATCAAATGTTACAAAAGTAAAGCCTGTCTTTTGCCACTGCCTTGGTCAGTCTTGATTTCAATCCCTTGGGTTTTCCCATACTGTTCAAAATAGTCTCTCAGATGATGTTCTTCAGTGTCTTCTTTAATGCCACCTTCAAATTTTTTTTTCATAGTTAAGTGGGCACCAGGTCTTTGAGAATATTCTCTGGAGACAGCCCTCTGGTTCTACAACTCTTCCATCCACCTTGTGTGGCCCTGCATTCATGGCTGCATCCACCTCATCCACAGTGGCATAGGTGACAAACCCAAAGCCTCTGGAGCACTTGGCGTTTGGAACTCTCATTACTACACTGTCCGTAAGCATTCCCCATTGCTCAAAATCGCTCCTCAGACTCTCATCGGTTGCTTCAAAGCTCAAACCTCTGATGAAAAACTTCTACAGTTGTTCAGCATCTTTAGGAGTCTCTGACTTAGACATGACAGCAGTTGGGGCAGGGGAGAGACTTTAACGATGCTTACTCAGCAGCATCCAGGGGCAGAAACGTTAGTTTTTTTTTTTTTTTTTTCTAATGTCTATTATTGGTGTGTGTGTGAAAGAGAGAGAGAGAGAGAGCGAAAGAGAGAGAGACAGAGAGAGAGTGAGCAAAAGAGGGGCAGACAGAGAGGGAGACACAGAATCCAAAGTAGGTTCCAGGCTCGGAGCTATCAGCACAGAGCCCAACACAGGGCTCAACCTCACGAGCCCAACCATGAGATCATGACCTGAGCCAAAGTTGGATGCTTAGCTGACTGAGCCACACAGGCTCCCCCTGCCCTAATTTTTATACCCACCATCACAATTATTATGAAGGTGAATTAATAAATAATGTCAAATAAGTGACACGGAAAAGAGTTTAAAGTTGGGAATAGAAACAGTACCATAAGTCTCAGAGCAATTAAAATAAAAATATATATATATTAGTCATTGACCTTAGAACTTTAGAGACAAATGATGGCAAAGGCAACAACATTGTCATTTTTTCTTCAGGAAAGGCAAAATGCAGTAAGACAACCAATGAAAAGGAAATGAGAAGTGGAGATAATATATGTGTTTATCATTGCTATTGTTTGGTTGATTTTATTGGATAAATATCTTTGGATGATGTTATAAATTGAAGAAATAGTAAGTAGAAAAACTAGTTGACTACATGGGAGATAGAAGAGATTTTGATGAAATAGATATCTGAGGAAATTAGGGAGAAAAGAAATCTGTGCAGGCATGAAAACAATGGCTTTGAGAAGGAGGTACTCTTAATCCAAAGGCTACAGAAAAGCATAAAGGTTATGAAAGATACAGAGGGATGAATTATATCCAATTAGACTTCATGCTAAAGTACTGGAAGTTATCTGGGACCCAAATGATATGGAGGTCAGGTCAAAATGTCTTACTTATCACCTTGGTGTTGTGATTATTTTTCCTTTTATTTTTTATTTTATTTTTTTTTTAATTTTTTTTCAACGTTTATTTATTTTTGGGACAGAGAGAGACAGAGCATGAATGGGGGAGGGGCAGAGAGAGAGGGAGACACAGAATCAGAAACAGGCTCCAGGCTCTGAGCCATCAGCCCTGAGCCTGACGCGGGGCTCGAACTCACGGACCGTGAGATCGTGACCTGGCTGAAGTCGGACGCTTAACCGACTGCGCCACCCAGGCGCCCCTATTTTTCCTTTTAGAAGTTAGCTTCCAGTCTATAGAAAAGAGGAGGAAGATCGGGAGATTGCATAGTTTGAATTTTATAAGGCAAAGAGGTCTGTAAAAAACAGGAAGAGGAAGTCAAGCACCCTGCTATAGGAGAAGAAATGAGGCCAGAAATGAGTCTGATATATTCTCTAAGTTTTCATGGAACAGAATTCCATATTTTTCAGGAAATAGAAAATAGAGAGGTAAACATTTAGGTATTAAATCTGCAAGCATCATCATCATCAACATCATTATTATTCTAATAACCTTTATGTTTTAGATTTACAGTAAAATTTCAAAATAGTACAGAGAATTACCATCTACCTCACATCCACTTTCAGCAGTTATTAACATCTTATATTACTATGGTACATATAGAGGATACATAATATCAAAGTGACCTATCACTGTTGATGTTACACTTGATTAACTGCCTGACAGTGTGTTTTCAGGTTTCTCCACTGTAATGTTACTTTTTTCCTTCTCTTTCTATACTTTACTTTTTGGAAGGAAGTCACTTATGTGCAGCCCCTTCTTGAATGGGACAGTATCATCAATTGTCTTAAATGTGGAGAATAAATTATTTGGAATTATTCTGCATAGTAGATTTATCTCTTCTCTCTCACTTATTACTCAATCATTTGTTTATATCATTATGAATTCATGGATACTTATATTCTACACTAGGTTATAATCCAATACAATCTTTTTTTCCCCCTTAAATAGTTCTGACTTTCCCATTGAGCTCTCTTTCTGTTGGATCCTGTATACTTTTGGCTTTTTCCTAAATTATAGTCCCTTTTTTTGGTTGTTATTGTTTGTTTTAGTACTTTCCTAATTTCTGGAACTATAAGATATCCAGGCCCAACTTGTCTGTTGCCCTGGTCTTATAATCATTGATTTATCTAGAAATTTCTTGTTCTCATATTGAAGAATGTTATTAGAAACTAATATACGGGCACTAACTATGCTTGTACTACTGGAGTATCTTTGTTTCCAGATGCTTTTATCTGACAGAGCAAGGAAATATATTTGTGTTTTATAATCAGTGGTTATATAAGTATTTATAAATATTTCTATATGTAACCATTTTTATCTATATTTAGCCAAATACCATTCATTCTGTTGTTTCCAATTTTAATCCATAACCTCTTGGTTCATTCTAGCCTCCTCTTGTTGCTTATCTGTAAACTTCCACCCCAACAGTTAGAAACCTATCTGCAACAATCAGACATCCATTTACTTAAATTGTTAGAAGCCAATATTAATTTATAGTGGTTTTAAAATTGCTGACCCATATCCCCATGAGAAGCTACTTTATCATCTAAAGTACAGTGTTTATGTCCACTCTTTTTGCCTATAGTCTGTTAGACAACAGTAATTCCCAAAAACTTAGATCAGCACCTTTTTGTCTTCTCCCACCAGTGAAACTTTTTCACACTTGTTTAAAACATCAAAATTCTTTTTATATAGTTTCCTGTGGATCGTGGGACTCCCTGATCTCCTATTGATGTTTTAAAATTCACATACATTAAGGTTCACTTTGTGTTCTGTACGATTCTAAGGGTTTGGGAAAATGTATAATGTCATATTTTCACCATTTTCCATATAAAAATACACTCAATATGAAAAAATACATTTTGCCTTTTAATAACTATCCTTATGTCACACAGAATAGTTTCACTGCCCTAATGAAATTTTTTTGTGCTTCATTTATTTAACCTCACTTCTAAAAACCCTGGACAACCATTGATGCATTTTCTGTCTCAATACTTTTACCTTTTCCAAAATGTGTAAATGATATTACAAAAATATAGCCTATACAGACTTATTTCACTTAATGATATGCACTTAAGAATAATCCAAGTTTTTGTAAAGATTTATAGTTTATTTCTGTTTATCACTGAATAGCATTCGCTATATGAATGTACCTCAGTTGTTTTATCCATTCACTGGAAGTCCCTGTTATCTTTATTTATTTATTTTTATTTTATTTTTATTTTTTTATTTTTGAGACAGAGAGAGACAGAGCATGAGCAGGGGAGGGACAAAGAGAGAGGGAGACACAGAATCTGAAGCAGGCTCCAGGCTCTGAGCTGTCAGCACAGAGCCTGACGCGGGGCTCGAACTCACGGACTATGAGATCATGACCTGAGCCGAAATCGGCTGCTTAACCTACTGAGCCACGCAGGCACCCCAGTCCCTGTTATCTTTGAAGTTTTATTTCCATGTACTTTTTTTCCTAAATGTCCACTGATTCTACCAATCCTTCCTACCTAGCAGTCTTTACACCCATTACACACAGATACACATACATACACATAAACACACACTTATGTATAGTGGAAATTTAGCAATTTCATCAAAGTAGTCTCAGCCTCTACTATTCTCAACCTCAACTAATATAATAATACTTTGCTGCACTCTCAGAGCCAGTCTGACTTTCCTTGAAATCAGTGTTTAAGTCTGTGCTCTGTCAAAACTTCAAGTCAAATACAAATGTCCCCTGCTTACCTTACTTCAAGGGATTTCTATTGTGCTCAGTATAAAATAAAACCACATATCAAGCCTCTGCAAAGCCCCATGTAATTTGGACCTACTATAACATATTCAGTATTTTGAATATAGTAGATAACAGTAAAATATATAACACACATAATATATTTTCAATGTTTCTAATGAAGTTACCTTTGATAATTCAAAAACAGATACTTTAAAGTTTTTTTTTTTTTTTGAGAGAGAGAGAGAGCACACATGAGTGAGAGTGCAAGTGGGGGAGGGGCAGAGAGAGAAGGACAGATGGACAGACAGAGAATCTCAAGCAGTCTCTGCAGCACTATCAGCGCAGAGCTGGAGGCGGGGCTCCATCTCAGGAACTATGAAATCATGACCTGAGACCAAGTCAAGAGTTAGAAGTTTATTGTTTCCTTTGCTGTGCAGAAGCTTTTTGTCTTCATAAGGTCCCAGTAATTCACTTTTGCTTTTAATTCCCTTGCCTTTGGGGATGTGTCGAGTAAGAGATTGCTACGGCTGAGGTCAGAGAGGCCTTTTCCTGCTTTCTCCTCTAAGGTTTTGATGGTTTCCTGTCTCACATTTAGGTCCTTTATCCATTTTGAGTTTATTTTTGTGAATGGTGTGAGAAAGTGGTCTAGTTTCAACCTTCTGCATGTTGCTGTCCAGTTCTCCCAGCACCATTTGTTAAAGAGACTGTCTTTTTTCCATTGGATGTTCTTTCCTGCTTTGTCAAAGATGAGTTGGCCATACGTTTGTGGGTCTAGTTCTGGGGTTTCTATTCTATTCCATTGGTCTATGTGTCTGTTTTTGTGCCAATACCATGCTGTCTTGATGATGACAGCTTTGTAGTAGGGGCTAAAGTCTGGGATTGCGATGCCTCCTGATTTGGTCTTCTTCAAAATTACTTTGGCTATTCGGGGCCTTTTGTGGTTCCATATGAATTTTAGGATTGCTTGTTCTAGTTTCGAGAAGAATGCTGGTGCAATTTTGATTGGGATTGCATTGAATGTGTAGATAGCTTTGGGTAGTATTGACATTTTGACAATATTTATTTTTCCAATCCATGAGCAGGGAATGTCTTTCCATTTCTTTAAATCTTCTCAATTACCTTCATAAGCTTTCCATAATTTTCAGCATACAAATCTTTTACATCTTTGGTTAGAAGGAAAAAAAAAAGAGGTTAGAGTGGGAGAGAGCCAAAGCATAAGAGACTGTTAAAAACTGAGAACAAACTGAGGGTTGATGGGGGGTGGGAGGGAGGGGAGGGTGGGTAATGGGTATTGAGGAGGGCACCTTTTGGGATGAGCACTGGGTGTTGTATGGAAACCAATTTGACAAGAAATTTCATATATTAAAAAAAAAGAAGTTTAACCAACTAAGCCATCCAGGTGCCCCAAACTGGATACTTTAAATCACATCTCATTCCTGTTGTAAATTCCTAATTGTCTTAATTCCCTAATCTCTTCAGAGACTGGTGGTGTATGGAAGGTATTTGAGGATGTTATGGTTTTTTTTGTTTTGATTTTTGTTTGCTTGTTTTGCTGTTGTTATTATTTTTTTATCACATATACACAAGAATGCATGACTCTGTAATGTTAATTTGATTTTTATATTATATCTGTATCTGGAGCAAGTCTTGTGTTCCAGGTAATTCCATTACCGAAATGAGACTATGGCTTTTCTTTAAATTCCACCAAAAGCAAACCGATGAATAAAGACCGTGTAGCAGACTATGGTAGCACACTCTACTGAAAGTTAGGGACACAGAGACATTTACATTTAATAGACAGGAACAACAACAAAGGACAAAGAATTTTCATGTAGACCATGGTTTCTCTAAGCTTCTCCTCTCTCCTCCTATTTCTCTGCCATTCTCTGACTCTTAGGGTTTTCTTTTTTCCTTTTATTAGAGACACTTCCTTTGCCTCCTCCCTGATATTTAATTATCTATAATTGAGAGCAATTTATCTCTGCATACTCTATTTAGTTCTTTGTATAACTGCAGTAGTGAAAGACTCATTAAAATATGGCTGTCATCTACTCCAGGAATCCCCTTTGCTTAGAATGAAGGAAGTAGGAAAAGTTGCATTGTTCCATCTTCAACTCTTAGAAGCCAACATTAAGTAAAACAATCAGTTCAGAGAGTTAGTTCCAGCCAGCATGAATTGATCAATTAAGATCAAAATGGCCATAAATGGTTTGGTTCTAAATTATGTTTTTTCCCCTATATCAATATTAGATAGCTGCACAATACATTTAAAAAATCCTTATATAAGTATTCTCTGTAACTATAATTGATTTATAGATGATAAGAGCTTACACACATAGAAGTTGATCAAAAATTAGTTAGAGATAGGAAGAGTAAGTCATTTGAAATCCTGGACCCAATTCCAGTGTGTGAAGAGAGGTTTCCCCACACCAACAAAGAATTCTTAGATACCAGTTCACCTCCATTCAACTTAATTCTGGCTTTATCTACCTGGAACTAGCATTAGAGTCCACAGGTAAAGGCCTCGGGCAAACAAGACTGCCTCTACTTCAGATGCCAGTTCCAAATCCAGGTTGTTACCTATGCTTGCGACCAACTGGCTACAAATTAGAGATCCAAGAACTCCCTTCAAGTCAGGATGCCAATCACAAGTCCATTTTGCTACCCATACTCCTGACCAAGTGGTTATAAATCAGAAGTTGCCACAGCCCCCCCCTTCGGTTAGATTTGTTTGCTAGAGCAGCTCACAGAATTTAGGAAACTCATTTACTTATTAGATTACTAATTTACTACAACGAATATTAAAGGACAGGAATCAACGCTCAAATGAAGAAATACATAGGGTGAGGTTTCACATGAAGAAGAATCTATCTTCCTGGGGTTTATAACATGACACAGTAGCACATGGAAGCATTCTGGTTCCCCAAACCTGGAAGTTCTATAAACCCCCTACTTTTGGATTTCTATGAAGGCTTCATTATATAGTGATGATTGATTAATACCTTAGCCATTGGTGGTTGATTCTACCTTGAGCCCCTCCCTACTCTCGAGAAATCAGGAGGTGGGAATGAAATTCTCAACCCTTTAGTTCACAGATGGTCTCCCTGGCAACCAGCCCCCATCCTTGGAGCTTTCCAAAAGTCACCTTCATTAACATACAAGCTTACTGGTGTTAGGGGCTTGTTACGAATAACAACACACCCATTTCACCTTTATGGCTCTGAAATGTTTTCCTGAACTAAAGACAAAAAGTGCTCCCCATGCTCTTATCACTTAGAAGATTCCAAGGGTTTTGGGAGCTGTGAACCAGGAATTGTAATGAAGACTAAATACATATGAGAAACATATTTTGGTCAACTGAATATTAACAATATTGCAGTAAGGATGAGGATCTTATGAATTAATACATAAAGATCACTCAGCACAGTATAAGCATATAGTATTAAGTCAAATCACTTTGCTTTATTCATCTTCAGGTATCAGAACACAGCACAGAGAAGTCTCTGTGGAGGTTTTCAGCCATGGTGTAAATATGGTTTAAATTTGAAGACAATACAAAAAAAATCATTTAGTACACTTTGGTTAGCAAAAGGTAACTGTAAAAATGTATAAGTATATATACATACACATATATAAATTATAAAGTATAAGAAAAATCTATAGGAAAAAGAAGCCCTGCTTGATTGATATTACAGTTTTTGATGTTGAGTTTCAAAGGACTTAATGCCAAAAGGGGTAACCTGCACTTCTACTCACTTACAATGATTTTTTTTTTAACATTTTCCAGCTTAGCTCCCTCTGTGTCTAGCAATGTTTGAAGTTTCTGTGTCTTAAATGATTTTTGGTTTACTATTACTACATTCAATTACTACAATTTAGCAATGTCGCTCCATACAGTTATGAATTATTTTTTTAAATATTGCCATCAGAGCTATTGAAGGTATTAAATATATATATGTACAAAATTATAAAGAAATAAAAAGCAAATTTTATGTGAACAAAGAGAATAATTCTTTCCCTTTTTTTTTACACAGTATAGACAACTATTAGCTGGTTGTTATAGTTGTGCTTTGGGGGAATCTTTATATTTTTATTATGGGAGACAGGTTTGTTATTAATGTGAAATATTTCAATCAACACAGAATATCTCATAATTAAATTGAATCTGACATTAAAGTAATGAATTAGCATGTCATCAAACATTTTTATATATGTAATAACTTTCATCTAATTATTATAAAATAAATTTCATCTAAGATTCTTAATCATAAAACAAAGCAGGACAGTGAGTTATTTTTGATAAAGTGGGAAACTAAACCAAAAGATCAAGAGCCACAACAAAAAGGGACACCAAGAGAAGATAAAAGAGAGAGCGTTGGTAGCATAGGTTTAAAAGATTAAAAGCTGAACGGAATAGAATTTTTAGATAAAAAGAAAACCACAAAGAGACATCGGGAATATGACAACAAAGATGCAGTAGAAAGCATAGTCAAAAATTAAATGAAAACGAAGGTGAATACATCTTTTACAAAAATCCAAAGAAGGAGAACAAAGCAAGAAATGCCAGTAAAAGGAAGAAAAAGATCAAAGATAAGCATATTAGATATACAACAGATTAAGGAGAAAATTCAAGTTAACCTTATCATACAAGATTCTTGATTGCAGGTGAATGTCAGATCACTTATGAAGTTTTCCAAAATGAATATAACAGTTCTTTAAGAATAGAGTGTGTGTGTGATGTATGTATATTTGTATTTCATATATATGAAAACAAGTTATTTTTAATATTTCCTTTTTTATTGTGGTAAACACTAACATGATATATACTCTCTTAAATTTTGTTGTATTATTAACTATAGGCATTATGTTGTGCCATAGATCTCTAGAACTTATTATTTATCTAATATAAATGAAATTTTATGCCTTATAGAAAACAACTCTCCATTCCCCCCCCCCCAGCCCCTGGAAACCATCATTCTATTCTCTGATTCTATGAATTTGACTTTAAAAAACATGTTTTTAATGTTTATTTCTGAGACACAGAGAGACAGAGCATGAGTGGGGGAGGGGCAGAGAGAGAGAGAGAGGGAGACACAGAATCTGCACTAGGCTCCAGGCTCCAAGCTATCAGCACAGACCCCGACGCGGGGCTCCAACTCACAAACTGTGAGATCATGACCTGAGCCCAAGTCAGTCGTTCAACCGACTGAGCCACCCAGGTGCCCCTTGACTATTTTAGATACTTGATGTAAGTGGAATTTAATGTAATCTCAATCAAGAATCCAATGGTCTTTTTTATTTATTTTTTTGAACTTGGTAAGCTGCTCAAAAAATTTATGTGGAAAGAAAAATGGCCAGAAATAGCCAAGATATTAATGAAGAAGAAAATGAGGGGACTGGTCCTACAAAAACCAATGGGGCCAACCTGGTGATATGGAAGTTGAAGTAGTGTGATGATACTAGAGGAAAAGTTAATTGGCACAATCATTTTGGAGGGCCATTTACAATATTTAGGAAGCTGTAAACACACATGTCCCTGGAACGCAAAAGTTCTATCTCTCTTCCTGGGGAGAATTTGTGCTTTGAACATTCTAAGTTTGCCATCGTCTGTCTACTCAACGGACTGGTTTCAGTCTGGCTTGTGTCAGAGTGCAGACAGGACCCAGCGTAATCTATCCATCTGGGAGCTCCTAAGAACAGAAATGGAACTTTGAGCTGACATTCACCATAGCCACTCCCACCAGATTAGCATAAAGCAAGTGGATAAATAAACCCAGCTCCCAGTTTCTCCCTGGGGTGGGAGAGAGTTGCACCATACATGGAATGGCCCAACTTTTGGGGGGCTGCCCAAAGGACCGTCTTCTGTTTTGACTGTCTTGGAGAGCTAAGAAGACCTGGCATACTCTAGCCATCTGGAAGTGAGTGAGAAACAAAGATGACAGTTTGATCTAGCATGCAGCTTGTGATAGCCCCTTTCATTGGCTTAGCACAGAGAAAACAGGCAAAAAAACAAAAACAAAAACAAAAACAAAAAAAACAAAAAAAAAACAAAAAAAACCCTACCAGACCCCAGATTTTCCCTGGGGAGGCAACTAGTTGGATGGATTCTCCCATGATCTAACTTTCCTGGAGAATGCCCAAAGAAGTGGTTTTAGTTCCACTTAGGTCAGAGCACTGATTAAATCCAGTGTATTCTAGACACCTGGGGACCACTAAAAACAGAGAAAGTGGGTTGAACTACCATGAAAGTTTGAAAGGCTTTCAGAATCTCTAACGAGGCTGATTAGTGAGAGGTATGAGGTCAGTTCATGTATGAGGTCATGTATGAGGTCAGTTCATGAAGACTGGGACAGGTGGCTGTTTTGTTTTTTGGGCAGACACCGAACAAAAGAATCAAGAAATATAAAGAAATCAGGACATATGGTCCAAACAAAGGAACAAGATAAATTTCCAGAAACTTACTCAAATGAAAGTGAGGTATGTGATTTACTTGATAGAGAATTCAAAATTTTCTTCATAAGGATGCTCACCAAGGTCAGGAGATTTTGTTGTTGGTACTTCTTAATATTTGTTGTTCTCTCAGAATTGTTGCCTTAGGTCTTCAGGGTATCTCTGTCCCCCCAAAACTCTATAAAATCTCCTCTGTGCTTAATCACTCTGAAGCACTTTCTGTGGAGGTTGTCTTCTCTGCTACACTTTGGCTAATAAAGAGTGACTTCTCTTTTCTCCATATCTCCTTGTTTATTCCAACAATCATTGTGGACCCTCCACATTATTCATATAGTCCCTTCAAATACCATGTTTTCATCAAATTTAAGCCACCATGAATTGTTACACTTGCCCTCTCTCATGAACCGATATAAAATAAATTTAAAAAATACTGTCAATGTATTCTCTTTTATAAGTTAGAAATTTTATGCTCATTGGATGAACTCTTAGAATCAACAAAGTTTTATAATACTAATTTGTATACATATAAAAAGGATAATGTAACAAAAATGTATTTGTTTGGATATTCTTAATACTTCTACATGTTTAGAGTCTGACTCTTTTGGATCACCTTTTGACTTAAGAAACACTGATATATGTTTATGCACAGGGTATAATTTTCAATGCTTTCCTAGTGATGCAGTATTTCCTATAATAGTACTTTTCCCTCAAGATAATTTCCAAGATGCTCTCTCTGCATATTTTGATGCTATCGCTTACTTGATCTTACTGGAAGGTTTAATAAAAGGTTTTCAGACAACAATTAATATTCATATTTTCCCCAAGTGTTTCTTGAATAATATCTTGACTTTTATAACAAGGAGTTTCACTTGTACTGTTATGCCAGCAGGGCAAACAATCAAGTGCATGCATGAACAGGCAATGAAAATTGTTGTTGTCTAAGCAACAACTGTAAGGTAGGTATCAAGGAACAATGTACTCTAGTATTAGAGATGTTAAATGTGGGAAAAAAAAAACAATAGGCATCTTAGGACTTTCTACTCACTGTTACTATTCTTAAACATCTAACTCCTCACTAGCCTACACTGCCATCACTCAATAACTACACTGACTTCCTTTAGGGACAAAAATGAAGTCTATAGTACTTTGACATCTACTGATATGCTGTTATTTATTATTCAGTCTGCACTCTGCTATTCATATTATTTTTGCTCTTTTAAATTACAATGTGATTGTCATTGTTTAGCATATATTTTGTATAAATAACCTCATAGAAACACTGCTTTGCCCCTCACACTTGATTCCTATTAGACATTAGTTCTGTTAGCACTGTCAGCCTTTATAGTGATCTCTCCAGACTTGGATGTAGTTTTTTTGTTTCTGTTTTTTTTTTCCCACCAGAGGCCATAGGGAGTACATTGATAGTCACATTCAGAAGTGAACTTGAACAGTGGCTATCACCCTAGCCTAAGTGTTTGGGTTTTCTTCTTCCTAAACGTTAATTTCCTACTCCAAATTTATTGGCAAACTTTTTCTTCTTTCTAAAACTCATAATATCCATGTCTAAGGAAACCAAAAACTTCCTGAAGTCAACTATACTGCTTGCTTCTCTGAGCAAACATAGTATGTACTCTTGCAAGGAAGACTGAGCTAATGGTTAAGAGTTCTCTAAACTTTCAAATAATTAAGTTATTGTCACTCCTCGTTCTCTAGAGCCTCATAGTATATGTGTCTTGATTTATGCCTTATTGAGCTACTTATATTTTGATCTTTTTACATCCTTCTGTGAATTATAATTCTCCTGCTGCAGGACAGTTACTGCATGTGATTTTATTTATGTTCAGTAAAGGGAAATCATTTTTATTCTTATTCTGAATACATCAAATACACCTGTCTTCCAAACTCTCTTTTCTATCTTGTCTCTTTCCCCTGATTTTTTCCCTTCTATCTTATGATTTTCTTCTTCTTTTGTCCCAACATATCTGAATTTTTTCATCCTTATTTTCTGTTATTTACTCCACTTTTCCCTCTTGCTGCTCAATGTATTATGTTCTTTGGGGAATTTGCATCAATTTACACATTTCTATAACTCAGATTACAACATGTTTAGAGTACCAATATTAGCATTTGTCTAGACTCCAAGGTGAAGAAGAATTTACTTTTAAAAGAGCCACATACATGAGGAAAGAGTGTACTGCTCTAGTTTGGCCACTAAGAAAGAAAATTATTTCACACGAAAGAGAAAAAATGGTAATTAGCCAGTACATGTAACACAGCTTTAACAAAATGAATAAAACAGAGTTAGGTAGTTAGACTGCATGCTAGGGAACAAAGATAGGAAAAAGCATGCATTGACCCAAAATGGGTGGTTAAGTATGCCTCTCCAGATGGAAACAAAATAAAAACTAAAAGAAATGCTGACTTTAAAAAAAAAAGAAAGAAAAGAAAAGGAAAAAAATTTTCCCTGAAATAATTCTTACCAATATTGAGAAAGATCTTTTGATATTTATTGTTGTATTTGATTACCTATGCATATTCACTTGCCTCTGATGAGACCTAAAATATACATTTACGAAATAACCTACAGGTAGCACTGTACTCTGTGGTCACTGAAAACAAACATAATTTAAGTTGCTTCTGTGGATAATGAACCCCATATTGTGGTGTAACTACCATAATGTTCTATATATTTAGTTAAGAGATGCATGGGCACAAAACCCAGTAGTTATTTTAATTTTACGGAAACTTACACACTCAGTTTAACAGGTTTTCCTATCCAGAAGCAAGGGTACATGTGCAATAGACTTTTTCTAATTCTCCAACCTGTAACTAATTGTTAACTAAACCTAGTTCCTTCACTGACTAACTAGCATCCATAGGGAGACTATCTGTGGAAGTTTAAGCTCAATCGCCCAATACATTTGATCATTGATATTATTATTATAGATTTTTTAATCATCATCCAATTTTGCCACCATTATACCATATAGAAATTGCATTATGAGTTAGACTAAGATAATTATAAAATAATTTTCTCTATATAAATTGTCTCACGTTTTCCTAGAAAGTAAACCTTGAGCATAAACCAAATGTCATATTGAATTGGGGTGTTAATGACAATCTGTTTTGGTTTCCAAGTCTCTCATGGGCATAGTTCTATTCTTTGTTTTATACTCAAGGTTGTACTGGCATAGTTTCCTACTGACTGTGATGCTTTAATATGAAAGCTACAGATACTAAAAGTTAAGCATCTTAATATATAGTTGGGTCTGAACACTGTATTTTATAGTTGAAATACCACACGTGTAAGAATTACACATAAAAGAAAACCTTGAACTGGAGAGGTTATCAGATGATATATATTTAAATCAATTATATATTTAGTACAAAATGGTTATTGACATATAGATATAATTATAATAATGGATAGGCTTGCAAATGTGACTATATATACAAAGGATATTTTTCATTGATCTACTATGAGAAATAAATCTAAAATCAAATTTAATAAAAAATACTTAAATTTCTGAACAACTTCTTTAATGTTTTTTTATTATTCATATACAAACTAAGTCACAAATTGGTACTGTATGCAAATGGTTTTCATGTTTTGTATTTGTGTGAAAAGTCTTTGAAGGAGAAAAGTTTAAAATACAGGAGCTGATAACAGTAAACACTATTTTCTTGTAGGGAAGAACAAACATATTTATTATCATGATTCTAATAGTTCAGTATCATAACTTTTAAACTGTGTATTTTGAATATATTTTATATTTTCTCATTTAATATTTACAGAGTCACCAGGAGGCTGCTATTGGGCAACAAAAGATTAATTCATTGTATTAATAATCACCGAAAATAAATAGTTTGTATATTAGGCACAAATTTTAAAATACACAACTTATTTATGGGAAAAGACATTATTTATAATCTTAATTTGACTAGTATAATAAACTCAAAAGACAATATTTGGTGTTTCAAATACCAATACCACAAATAAACATGTCTATGTCTTTAGTTTTATACCTCTTCCTACTTTTATCACAAGTTTGATATCATGGTGATGGCCATCAGGGAAAGTAAAGTAGTATTCTTTAGGTGTCAGAGAATTAAAGTGGTCTTCAAGCCCTGGAAAATCATCTTTCCAGAGAGTAATCTTGTTTTAATATCAGGACAGCCTCAGAAGGGCAATGAGAACTTTTTTTTTTTTAAGATACCAAATAGTGGGAGGCAAACAGGTTAAAATCTTTGTGAAAGAGGTTCCATGGAAAAGGATCTGCAAGATAAATTTATCCATTGTTAAATTCTTCCATTAATACATCAAGCTCACTGGAAATCTGTGCCAGATACTGTTAAGTGAGTCATGAAACCAAAGCTAAAGATTACCGCCATTGTTTCTAACAGAATAGTTTGAGATATGTGGCAACATCATCACCAAAAGGTACTTCTTTACACAGTCATTTTTTCAAATAATTTTTAACAAACTTGCAGCATTGATTTTATATAAATAGATCTATTTTTAATTTAGCTCTGCTTTTTTTTTTTAAGTTTACATCCAAGTTAGTTAGCATATAGTGCAGCAATGATTTCAGGAGTAGATTCCTTAAAGCCCCTTACCCATTTAGCCCATCCCCACTCTCACAACCTCTCCAGTAACCCTTTGATTGTTCTCCATATTTACGAGTCTCTTATGTTTTGTCCCCTTCCCTGTTTTTATATTATGTTTGTTTCCCTTCCCTTATGTTCATCTGTTTTGTCTCTTCAAGTCCTCCTATGAGTGAAGTCATATGATATTAGTCTTTCAATGACTAATTTCACTTAGCATAATACTCTACAGTTCCATCCAAATAGTTGAAAACGGCAAGATTTCATTCTTTTTGATTGCCGAGTAATACTCCATTGTGTGTGTGTGTGTGTGTGTGTGTGTGTGTGTGTGTGTGTGTATACACATATATACCACATCTTCTTTATCCATTCATCCATCGATGGACATTTGGTCTCTTCCTGTACTTTGGCTACTGTTGATAGTGCTGCTATAAACATTGGGGTGCATATGTCCCTTGGATACAGCACACCTGTATCCCTTGGATAAATACCTAGTAGTACAATTGCTGGGTCTTATTTTTATTTTTTTGTTCTATTTTTAATTTTTTGAGGAACCTCCATACTATTTTCCAGAGTGGCTGCACTAGCATGCATTCCCACCAAAATGCAAAAGAGATCCTCTTTCTCCACATCCTCACCAACATCTGTTGTTGCCTGAGTTGTTAATGTAAGCCATTCTGACAGGTGTAAGGTGGTATCTCAGTGTGGTTTTGATTTGTATTTCTCTGATGATGAGTGATGTTGAGCATTTTTTCATGTGTCAGTTGGCCATCTGGATGTCTTCTTTGGAGAAGTGTCTTTTCATGTCTTTTGCCCATTTCTTCACTGGATTATTTGTTTTTCAGGTGTTGAGTTTGATAAGTTCTTTATACATTTTGGATACTAACCCTTTATCTGATATGTTGTTTGCAAATATCTTCTCCCATTCTGTCAGTTGCCTTTTAGTTTGCTGATAGTTTCCTTTGCTGTGCACAAGCTTTTTATTTTGATGAGGTCCCAACAGTTCATTTTTGCTCTTGTTTCCCTTGCCTTTGGAGATGTATTGGGCAAGAAGTTGCTGTGGGCAAGATCAACGAGTTTTTTGCGTGCTATCTCCCCAAGGATTTGATGACTTCCTGTCTTACATTGAGGTTTTTCATCCATTTTGAGTTTATTTTTGTGTATGGTGTTACAAAGTGGCCCAGGTTCATTCTTCTGCATGTCGCTGTCCAGTTTTCCCAGCACCACTTGCTGAAGAGACTGTCTTTGTTCCATTGGACATTCTTTCCTGCTTTGTCAAAGATTAGTTGGCCATATGTTTGTGGGCCCATTTCTGGGTTCTCTCTTTTATTCCATTGATCTGAGTGTCTGTTCTTGTGCCAGTACCATACTGTCTTGATGATCACATCTTTGTAGTATAGCTTGAAGTCTGGTATTGTGATGCCTCCTGCTTTGGTTTTCTTTTTCAAGATTGCTTTGGCTATTCGGAGTCTTTTCTGGTTTCATACAAATTTTAGGATTATTTGTTCTAGCTCTGTGAAGAATGCTGGTGTTACTTTGATAGGGATTGCATTGAATATGTAGATTGCTTTGGGTAGTATCGACATTTTAACAATATTTGTTCTTCCTATCCAGGAACATGGAATATTTTTCCAAGTTTTGTGTCTTCTTTAATTTCTTTAATAAGCTTTCTATAGTTTTCAGTGTATAGATTTTTTCACCTCTTTGGTTAAGATTTATCCTAGGATTTTATGTTTTTTTGTGGAACTGTAAATGGGATCAATTCCTTGATTTCTCTTTCTGTCGCTTCATTGTTGGTGTATAGGAATGCAACCGATTTCTGTGCATTGACTTTATATCCTGCAACTTTGCTGAATTCATTAATCACTTCTAGCAGTTATTTGGTGTAATCTTTTGGGTTTTCTATATAGAGTATCATGAAAGTTTGACCTCCTCCTGGCCAATTTGGATGACTTTTATTTCTTTGTGTCGTCTGATGGCAGAGGCTAAGACTTTCAATACTATGTTGAATAACAGTGGCTAGAGTGTATATCCCTGTCTTGTTCCTGACCTTAGGGGGAAAGCTCTCAGTTTTTCCCCATTGAGGATGATATTAGCGTTGGGTCTTTCATATATGGCTTTTATGATCTCGAGGTATGATCATTCTAACCCTACTTTCTTGAGGGATTTTTTTCAAGAAAGGTGCTGTATTTTGTCAAATGCTTTCTCTGCATCTATCGAGAGGATCATATGGTTCTTGTCCTTTCTTTTATTGATGTGATGAATCATGTTAATTGTTTTGTGGTTATTGAACCAGACCTGCATGCCAGGTATAAATCCCACTTGGTCATGGTGAATAATTTTTTAATGTGTTGTTGGATCTGGTTGGCTAATATATTGTTAAGTATTTTTGCACCCACGTTCATCAGGGAAATTGGTCTATAGTTCTCCTTTTTAGTGGGGTATCTGTTTGGTTTTGGAATCAAGTTAATGCTGGCTTCATAGTATTGGAACTCTGCTCTCTCTCCCTGATCAGCAATCACGCACCTGTTCTTTGTCTTCAGCTTTTGTCCACTCCCTGCTTTTCCACTGTCCGTGACTAAGCCCCATGTATTGCCTCTCTCACAAGTTTTGTCTCAGATGTGGCTGTTTTCCCTGGCCCCTTACTTCTGAGGGACTGCGGCTTTGACCCCTTTCACCCATCTGAAGAGGGTCTCACCGAGCAATGGCTAAATGCCAGCCACACCCAGGAAAGTTCACGGGACCATGCTGCTGCCGATGCCCAGAGACTGTGGCCATGTGCCAGCCCTCCCTGGAAAAAGTTCACGAGATAGTGTAGCAGCAACGTTTCAGGGATTATGGAAAATCACAACACACATCTGGCACCAGGCTTCGCCCTTCATGACCTTATTCCAATACCAGCAAATGTGGCCATCCTCTGGTAATCTGATCATTTTAAAAATATTATTTCATTTAAATATCATACCAAATATATAAGGGATTGTAAATCTCTCTTTTCATTAGTCAGATAAGGAGAATTCTCAATGAGCATAAAGTGATCTGCCCAAGTAAATGGCTAGCTGATATTTGAAAATTAGGAGGTCTGACTTCAGAAACCAGTGTTTTTGAATTCTACAATGAAACAAAAATACTTAGACACTTATGACATAGCTTAACGGTTTAAAATTCCATTGTAAAAACTGAATAATTTGGCAAAAACAGCAGTTGAAATTTTCAAGTAGAAACTGTCAAGTGAAACAAATATGGACTTAGAGTTTTTCCTTCAAGAAAAGCTATTGCAATGAGAACAATCTGATCTCAGAAATCTATGAGCACTTCTAAATCAAACAGTGTAATGTTTAGTCCTAGCAGAAAGGAAAAGTTGGGCATGAAAGGCAGAATGAGCAGATAGTATGATTGTATGGTTAAACAAGAAATTTGTTTTCCTGTGGTAAGCTGATTCTCGGGATTTATTAATGTATGTGGAGGGTGGGCATTTTAGCACTTTCTCAGGCTTGAAGGTAAGCCAAAGTTTAGGGACATATAGGGGAGATAAAAGCTAACTAAACATGGGTCAAGACAAAGCAGAAGTAAGAATTGGCAATTGTAAACACATGGTTAAACTACAAATTAATATGTGGATTTGAATGTTTTTAGCGATGTTTCTTTGCTGGCATTTTTAGCTCTTGGGTATTGCACATGCTTGATGTGATTGATTTTAAGGAAGGTGAATTGGTAAATCTAAGGTACATGCACAATGTTAATGAAAAGAAAATAGCAACATTCTTGCAATCCATTCTTTCTTTTTACAAGGGGAGTATACCAATGAGAAGGAAAGAAGAATGATGACCTGTTGAATCTCCATATAAACATACCAAAGACACACCTCTTACAAACACAACAATGATACTTGCTAGCAAGAATTATTATAATTTTTGGTATCTTTGGAATTGCTTTGTCAACAAACTGGGCTCTGTAGATTATTAAGGCACCCTGGAAAATATCATGTAAACTGTGTAACTATTATAGTAAAAAGTGAGATAGCTCATAACTGAAACAGTTGTTTTCCATATAAATATTTGTGACACCATACATTACTCAGAGACTTCATATGGCACATCATGGCCAGTTTGGGTTTTAATGTGATAAGTGCTGGCTGGCATTCTTCAACTACTCCACATTTGCTTGTGTCTTTAAAATTGCTTGTAAGCTTCACAGTGAATGAGATCTCCAGTCTCTGTGAGTCTCATTGGAAAATATAATTCTGTACATTATTTTAGCTTCATTAATGTTTTTATTGTACAGGATTTTTGACTACATATTTAATACTACTACATAATACTGTGAGAGAATCCATGTGATGGATTCCATACAATTAATGTAATGATTATTAATAATTTCTAATTTTAGTAAAAGTTACTTGTTATAGCAATCAGGTAAACATAGAGGAAGGATGGATAAATGATAGATAAACTTAAGAAACCACAACTATCTAAACATAATTGAAAGAAATATTCAAATATTTTAGCATTATCTGGAACCTAGAAAGTGATCTAATAAAAATATCATTTTAGGATAGATTGCTTTACTAATTAAAAAGAAAATTCAAATGAATTTTCTAAAAAGACCTGAGAAATTTATCTCTTTCTCCTATTTAAACAACATAAAATAAATTATTAAAATGTACCCCCCTTTGTGGATAATAATTTCTGATCACTTCTCTTCATTACATGGTTTCAGTGAATCATCACAGTTTGATCTTAGTCACTGAAGCCTCAGCAGACATCATTCTTTATTGTACTTACACAGGATTTTTCCTCAGTTGTTCTCATTCAGATGAGTGATAAAGAGCAGACTGCCTTCAGTAGAATTATTTCTGTAAAATACGAGAGTCCTCCTTTATCCTATTTGTTCCTTCTTCTCTTGAGCCATGGATTTTATTCATTTTCTCAATTTACAAAAGAGAATAAATCAGTAAAACTCAGAGAGTTTGATTGTCCTGGACACATTTTCTAGCAACTAAACTGATTCTCTAATGATGATTTTTCATCTTCCATTAATCCTTTAAACATATCATGTATTTTACATACATGATAAATGTTTAAATGATGTCTAGTTGCCCTTTGCCGGTAATAGATATTCACAGTCATTACTCCGATATTTACGTTAATTGAAAAAAAAATCTACCCAATTATAAGAGCAATTTTACTTTCTGATTTGATAACTTACCCAGAACTAGTCTTCAAGGATTGTTATTTCCTTTGTTGATTAATACAATATCAATTATGTATACAAATATTGTTTTTAACAGTTTTCACTGTTTATAACAACTTTCCAAACATTTATAATATTTTCCACTTTTATCAATTATCATTTATAATTTTTTTGTAGTTTGTGGTTTTGGGGAAAATAAATAAAAATCCTGTTACTATACTGTTTATGAGAGCCTGCTGTTCTGATGAAGGGGCCATATGCTTTATTTGTCATAACAGTGGATCGTAAAGGTGGTAAGTGTATAGAACTGTGTTGATGCTAGTCTTAAATGGTGATATTATAGGAAAAAATTGTTACTCTTAAGCAATGGCCATTCATTATCAAACACCAGTTGTGCTTTAGATTCAGGTTTTCTATTTATGTGGTAGCCACATGAAATTTTTATTATTGAAATATCTTCAGGAAAATAACTTTACTTTTCCAACTCTAAACATACAAAACTCTAAACCATTTTTATATCACTAGTTATTTTCATAGTACTATATTTTGTAACAGCATGTTTCTTCAAAATGAAACTAGCATCTTACCTTAGAAAAAAGTCTACTCAGCTTCTTCTATATCTGAATATTTCACTAGTTCTTATGTATTTTTTTCAGAACCCTACTCAATTTTAGAAGACAAAATAATACTGTACGATTGGGTTAACATGATACATTTTCATAACTTGGGTAGCTTCTTATGTTTTTAGTCATTCTGATATCTAAATACTTGCCAGATCCTAACATATGACCAGTCCACTGATTCTGCCAGTGTTGTGTCCATCTCACATCCCGATGTTTAATTGTATGTTATCACTATACCTATAGAACATTACTCAACCCCTTGCCACTCCAAGCCTGAGCCATCTCTTCTGTTTATTCAAACCACCACTGTTTATTCCTGTTTTACAGTGCTAAGCCACAATAATTATGTATAAAATGAGAGATGAAGAAAGTAATATCAAATATGTAACAAAATCTTATAGAATGTAACATTCATTAAGATTTTTATTTTATTTTTTTTAACGTTTATTTATTTTTTTGAGACAGAGAGAGACAGAGCATGAACAGGGGAGGGTCAGAGAGAGGGAGACACAGAATCTGAAACAGGCTTCCGGCTCTGAGCTGTCAGCACAGAGCCCGACGCGGGGCTCGAACTCACAGACCGCGAGATCATGACCTGAGCCGAAGTCGGCCGCCCAACCGACTGAGCCACCCAGGTGCCCCTCATTAAGATTTTTAATTGAGAAGGCTATTTTGGTTCGAGATATTATATGAAGTATTTGAGAAATTCACATAAAACAGTGAGATTCTACTACACATCTATTGGAATGATTAAAATTCAAAACCCTGAAAATATCAGTTCCTGGAAAAGATTCAGAGCAACAGGAACTCTCCTTAATATTTGTCTGTAATGCAAAATGGAATACCACTTTAGAAAAAGGTTTGCTAGTTTCCTAAAAGCTAAACAATGTCCTGTCATGTGATCCAGCTGTTGTACTCCTTGTATTTACCTAACTGACTTTAAAACTTACGTCCACTCAGAAACTTACATGCTAATGTTTATAAGAGTTTT
Organism: Prionailurus bengalensis; assembly: GCF_016509475.1. Taxonomy (NCBI): domain Eukaryota; kingdom Metazoa; phylum Chordata; class Mammalia; order Carnivora; family Felidae; genus Prionailurus; species Prionailurus bengalensis. Next base: position 92,663,743 of record NC_057349.1, read on the forward strand.
ATTCATAGATGCCAACTTGAAGCAGTCAATATTTCCTTCAACAGGTGATGAGTAAACAAATGGTGGAAATGAGCTAACAAGCTATTAAAAAATATATGAATTTTAAATGCGTATTTCTAAGTGAAAGAAGCCATTCTGAAAAGGCTACATACTGCAAATTACAATTGGTTGACATCCTGGAAAAGGCAAAACTATAGCTATAATAAAATAGTCAGTGTGATTTGGGGTTTGGTATTAGGGAGAAGCACATAATGGGTGAAGCTCAGGGATTGTTTTCAGGTGTGAAACTATTGTGTATGATTCTATAGCAATGGATATATGACATACTGAATTTCTCTAAACTTGGAGAACTTTATAGCATTGAGAGTAAATTCTTAGCATATTCAAGTTTATTTTAGAAGTTCATTAAAATAATTTAAAGGCCAGAGAGTCTCGGGATGAAATGCAGAATATGACAAAACAATGTAACTGTATTACAAATGTTTGAAATAATCTTACTGATAAGGTGGGAGGGAAAGCTGCTGACCTAAGGAACTTTGAATGTCAGTGGAATCTGAAAGATAAAAGATACCATACATAAAAAGTATTCCTTAGTTGCTAATTTTGTTTCCCATGGGGTGTGGGTTAACAATTCTGACAGTTCTAATACGATAAACATACACATTAGCACTGAATAATTAAATATATTGATAAAAAATAGTGAAAGCCAGGCTTCCCAGTGTTGGAACAGGAGATTACAGATAAAGTGAAGAAGCTAGAGTTTCCTATGTAATAATGACTTACAGTTTCAGATGTCAGTGTGAACTCATGTTTACTTAATATCGATACAGATGTATAACAACTTTTCAAATATTTATTTCATATATATTGACATTTTCATGTACTTACGTGAGAGTCAGTAGGCGATGAGCACACCTAGCACTCATGTCTTGGTTTCTACTACCATTCTCCAGTAAAAGGAACCTCCTTGGAGAAATGGCTGGTTCTAGGACTAGGAGAATATATATCCACAATGAGACTAGAACATTTTTGTGGTATCAGAAAGTCAGTGTGCATACACACTCACACACACATAGGGATATGACAAAAGGAGACAAGAGCCAACTGAGGGAGGTCCCAATGGCCAAAGCTGGGACATTTGAGCTACAATAGAAATAAGGTATTATTGGATTATAGCTGGAAAAACAAAATAAATAACCATGAGTCTGAGCTGATGTTAATGATTGAAAAAAATAAATGATTAAGTGGGGAAGAGCAGACAAATATTCTGTGCAAAAGGATTCCAAACAATTTATCTGTATATTCTGTTTTCAAGGAAGTAGAGAATACCCTCACCTATTCCAAAGAGTGTGATTTGAAAAATGGAATAAACTGAATACACTTTCAATGGAACTTTGAGAAACACTACCTGTGCCAGGTCAAGTTCAATGCAACAGAGTAAATCCTTTTGATAGTATGCACCCTTGGTATGATGTGATGAAAATAGCATTGTATCTTGGTGAGTTTTATAACTTAACACAGTAACTGCAGTCTATTCATGAGAAAAACTTCATAAAAATCCAAGTTTGGGGGCTACTTTACAAAATACCTAATGAGTACTCCTCAAAATTCTAAAGGTCATGAAAAAAAAAGAAAGAAAGAAAGTCTGAGAAGCTACCATAGACAACAGGAGCTAAAGAGACATGGCTACTAGGGGCGCCTAGGTGGCTCAGTCGGTTAAGCGGCCGACTTCGGCTCAGGTCATGATCTCGCGGTCCGTGAGTTCAGTCCCGCGTCAGGCTCTGTGCCAACAGCTCAGAACCTGGAGCCTGTTTCCTATTCTGTGTCTCCCTCTCTCTGACCCTCCCGCATTCATGCTCTGTCTCTCTCTGTCTCAGAAATAAATAAACGTTAAAAAAAAGATTAAAAAAAAAATGAGAGACATGGCTACTAAATGTAATATGGTGCTCTAAACTAGATCCAGAAACAGAAAAATAACATCAAATAAAAACTAATGAAATATAAATAAACTGTGAGTTTTCATTAATATTAATGTATCAGTGTGTTCATTAATTGTAACAGACATACCATACTAATGTAACATGATATTACAAAAGAAACTGGTTTGAGATACATGGAAGTTTGTTGTACTATATTCAATACTTTTCAATCAACTTATAATTTTCCAAAATGAAAAAGTTTATTTTTCAACGTTTATTTATTTTTGGGACAGAGAGAGACAGAGCATGAACGGGGGAGGGGCAGAGAGAGAGGGAGACACAGAATCGGAAACAGGCTCCAGGCTCTGAGCCATCAGCCCAGAGCCCGACGCGGGGCTCGAACTCACGGACCGCGAGATCGTGACCTGGCTGAAGCCGGACGCTTAACCGACTGCGCCACCCAGGCGCCCCGAAAAAGTTTATTTAAAAACAAAATAGGGGCACCTGGGTGGCTCAGTCAGTTAAGTGTCCAATTGAGTCACTTCGACTCAGGTCATGATATCACAGTTCATGGGTTAGAGCCCTGTGTAGGGCTCTTGCTGATGGATTCTTTGTCTCCCTCTCTCTCTGCCCCTCCCCTGCTCATGCTCTGAATTTCACTATCTCAAAAATAAATAAAACATTAAAAAAAATAGAAAGTGGACTAGTAAAAAAAGAAACTTAAAAAAAAGGAAAACTAATAAAGACTGATGGAATCTATCCCATAGACTAAATTCTATGCCTTACAAAATTATAAGGGAAAAGTTGCAAATTTTATCAAAGTAAGAGAATATTTACTACTGGGGTAAAAATTATTTATATAGCCAATGAAAGACAGAACCTGATGCATTTTAGTACATCTGAGATTATAAAGTTAGCTTAATATCTAATACAGAATAATTACTTGAGCTAAAATTAAACTTATTTTAATAAACCCATTTCTACAATAAAAATTATACTGAGTTAGGCATTTATTTGTTCAGAGCAACAAAGAACAGAACCTAATGAAGAAGATATATTTCTTTTAATTGTATGCATTATCTTAAAATTTGCACCTAAAACATAACAGTAAAATAAAATATTTTATTATAAGTAATATATATTGTAATGTCATATTTATCACAAACATGGACCATGACACTAGAGCAATTGTTGGCTTTGCCACTAAAGTTTATGACTATGTAAAACAGTAGGCAATTCAATAAAATGAATGTGAGAATAGCTTAAAAGATTCTGTAAGATACTCTGATAGTTAAAATATGAAATAAATATTATTTAAATAATATAATTAGCTAGAATAATTGTAAATGTGTGGAATTTTCATTGGTAATGGCAAAAATTAAAATTTTATAGGGATATCCTAAAAACAATTTACACATGTTGTAAACTCACTGAACAAAGACCTCCAGGAACACTCTTAGTTAAAACAAAAGATGTATTTACTAATTATAGAGGAATGGTGGATGTATCTCAATAAACAGAGGAAGGGCTTCTTAAAGGATTTGTGGTTTTGCAGCGTCATTCTAAATTGTATAGATAAAGGAAAACACATCCAGTGCCTTGATGTGGTTAAGGACTGATGGAAATTTGGTGATTAGGTATTTTATTATTATCTTAATCTAGAGCAAAAAGGATTAAGTATGGCCAAAGTTGTCAAGGTTAAAAAAGCTAGTCAGAAGAGGGAGATGTCTAGTCATTTTTATGGTTGCAATGTGACTTGCTTCAGCATAGTTTATGTTGAGGTAGGAACTTCACAGTTTACCTGCAGGAAGGGTGCTTTTTTATTTCCTCACAAGTGTCAGTACTTGTTCACAAGATAACAGCCATTTTTTTTCCCTCCCCAGCTGTGTCTTATCTGGATCCGAGATACTTTTTTTTTTTGAGAGAGAGAGAGAGAGAGAGAGAGAGAGTGTGCAAGTGGGGGGAGGGGCAGAGAGAGAAGGGAGACAATCTGAAGCAGGCTCCAGGCTCTGAGCTGTCAGCGCAAAGCCTGACATGGGGCTCAAACTCAGGGACTGCAAGATCATGACCTGAGCTGAAGTCCCATGCCCAACCGACTGAGCCACGCAAGCGCCCCATGGAACCAAGTTACTTTTAATCAAAGTTAGAAAACAATACTGAAAAGCTAGTCTAAAAGAAAAATTATATAATAATAGCAATTGATGCGGATCAGAATTTCAAAATAAGGTAACAACTGAGAAAATAGTAATTAAAATTTAATCATTGTCAGAAAAAGACAACCTTAAAAGTTTAGAATGAATATGATGGTATAAGAAAATTGTGTATTGATTAAAGACATTAATTCTTTTCTTAAAATTTTAATTCCAGTATAATTAACATCCAGTGTTATATTAATTTCAGGTGTGTAATATACTGATTCAACAACTCTGTACATTACTCTGCTCAGCACAATAAGTGTAACATTAATCCCCATCACCTATTTCACCCATCCCTCTACCCTCCTCCCTTCTGGTAACCACTAGTTTATTCTCTATAATTAATAGTCTAGTTTGACTCCTGGGTGGCTCAGTCGGTTAAGCATCTGACTTTGGCTCAAGTTGTGATCTCACGATTCGTGAACCTGATTCAGATTATGTGTCTCCCTCTCTCTCTGCCCCTCCCCTGATCATGCTCTGTCTGTCTCTCTCTCTTTCTCTCTCTCAAAAATAAATAAAAAACATTTTTTAAATCTGTTTTTTATCTCTTTGTTCTTTGTTCATTTATTTCTTAAATTGCACATATATATAAAATCATATGGTATTTGTCTTTCTCTGAGGTATTTTCTTTAGTATTATACCTTCTAAAATCATCCATATTGCTACAAATGACAAGATTTCATTCTTTTCGTGGCTGAGTAATATTACATTGTGTGTATATATATATATATATATATATACACACACACACCACATCTTCATTTATTCATTTATCAATGGACATTTTGGCTGCTTCCATAATTTGGCAATTGTAAAAAAAATGCTGCGATAAACATAGGGGGGCATTTATTGTTTTCAATTAGCGTTTTCATGTTCTTTGGGTAAATACCCAGTGTTGGATTTACTGGATCATATGGTAATTCTATTTTTTAAGTTTATTTATTTATTTTGAGAGAGAGGGAGTGTGTGCATGAGTGGGGGAAAGGTGGAGAAAGAGGAGAGGGGGATCTCAAGCAGGCTACACACTGTTGGCATAAAGCCCAACCTATGGCTGAAAGCCAGGAACCCTGAGATAATGACCTGAGTTGAAATCAAGAGTCAGATGCTTAACTGACTGAGCCATGCAGGCACCCCTCTTCTGCCCTTTTTTAATTGGATTGTTTTTGAGTGTTCAATTGTGTATGTTCTTTATATATTTTGAATATTAACCCCTTATCAGGTATACCATTTGCAAATATCTTGTTACATTCAGTAGGTTGTCTTTAGTTTTGTTGGTTGTTTTCTTTGCTGTGCAAAATCTTCTTATTTTGATGTAGTCCCAATGGTTATTTTTACTTTTGTTTCTCCTACTGCAGGAGACATATCTAGAAAAATGTTGCTATAGCCAATGCCAGAGAAATTACTGCCTATGCTCTATTCTAGGATTTCAATGGTTTCATTTCTTAAATTTAGGTTTTTAATCCATGTTTAGTTTATTTTTGTGTGAGACAGTGGCCAGTTTTATTCTTTTGTCTAGTTTTCCCAACACCAGTTGTTGAAGAAACTTTTTCCCATTGCGTATTCTTGCTTCTTTTGTCAGAGATTAAATGAGCATATAATCATGGGTTTATTTCTAGGCTCTCTATTCTGTTCCGTCGACCTATGTATCTATTTTTATTCTGATACCATACTGCTTTGATTACTACAGGTTTGTAGTGTATCTTGAAATCTGGAATTGTGATATTACTCCAGTTTTGTTTTTCTTTTTCAAGATTGCTTTGGCTATTAATGGTCTTTTGTGATTCCAAGCAAATTTTAGGATTATTTGTTCTAGTTCTGTGAAAAATACTGTTGGTGTTTGAATAGGGATTGCATTAAATCTGTAGATTTCTTTTGGATAGTATAAATATTTTAGCAATATTTGTTCTTCCAATCCAATGAGCATGGAATATCTTTCCATTTGTATATATTCAATTTCTTTCAGCAATGTTTTAGTTTTTGGTGTTCAGGTCTTTCATCTCCTTGGTGAAATTTTTCCTAGTTATTTTATTGTTTTTGGTGCAATTGTAAATGGGATGTTTGGGGTTTTTTTTAATTTCTCTTTCTGCTACTTCATAATATTAGTTCATAGAAATGCAACAGATTTCTGAATATCCTGTGATCTTAATGACTTCATTTATCAGTTCTAGTAGTTTTGGGGTAGAGTCTTTAGGGTTTTTTCTATATATTGCATAATGTCATCTGCAAATAGTGATAGTTTTACATCTCCCTTCCAATTTGGATGACTTTCATGTATTTTTCTTATCTGCTATAACTAGGACTTCCAGTACTATGTTGAATAAAAGAGGTGAGAGTGCTCATCCTTGCCTTGTTCCCAATCTTAGGGGAAAAGCTCTCAGTTTTTCACCATTGAGTATATGATAGCTGTGGTTTTTCATATATGGCCTTTATTATGGCAAGGTATGTTCCCCTCAACCTACCCTTTTGAGGGTTTTTATCATGAATAGATGTTGTACTTTGTCAAATGTTTTTTCTGCATGAAGACATTAATTCTTAAGACACTTTCACTTAAAAAGTCTCATGAATGTGTTCTTCTTGGAATGGCATACCTAAATGGGAAATTCTAGAGAAACAAGGTCAAAGGAGGATTAAATGTAATTTAACTGTGATATTATTTATGAATATGATAAAATGTGATTTTAACCTAACTCTAATGTAACACCAGATCAGATAATACAGTTTTTCTTTGGTTCATTCATCTTTGGTTTTTACATATTTTCCTTTAAAATTTTTTTTTCATATGGCAAATATCTTGGGAATAAACATTGTTTGAAAACATTCCCCTTAATTTTAGTCAACCTCTACATTATTAATACTTATGAATGATACTTTATCAACTTCATAATCTATACTTTACTGAAATGTAAAATTGAGTTATTCAGGGAAAGTATTTTTATTTCTTGAAAGTATTCTTGGTGGTAAGGTTTCCACTTTGGAAAGTGTCGTTAGTTTTTTGTTTTTTGTTTTCTCCTGATTGGTTAGAGAAAAAAGATACCATGTATCAAAACAGTTTTAGTAAAGAAAATATTTCTTTTTTTTTATTTTTTAACATATTATTTTACTTTTTGAGAGACAGAGACAGAGTGCGAGCAGGGGAGGGGCAGAGAGAGGGAGACACAGAATCCCAAGCAGGCTCCATGCTCTGACCTGTCAGCACAGAGCCCGACGTGGGGCTCAAACTCACAAACTGCAAGGTTATGACTCGAGCCAAAGTTGGACGCTCAACCTACTGAGCTACCCAGGTGCCCCAAGATTTCTATTTCTAACCATGAAATAAAATTATTCCTATAGTACCCTTCAAGATCATAATTAATGTTCAAATGGACAAGATACACGTGTGAGCACAATTAACTGGATAATATATTTTAGAAATTAGTAATTCTTTTGTTGTTGTTGTTTAACCACTTTTTTTTTAACGTTTTTATTTATTTTTGAGACAGAGAGAGACAGAGCATGAATGGGGGAGGGTCAGAGAGAGAGGGAGACACAGAATCGGAAACAGGCTCCAGGCTCTAAGCCATCAGCCCAGAGCCCGACGCGGGGCTCGAACTGGCGGACCGCGAGATCGTGACCTGGCTGAAGTCGGACGCTTAACCGACTGCGCCACCCAGGCGCCCCTGTTTAACCACTTTTAAGTGTACAATTCAGTGGCATTAATTACATTCACAGTGTTGTGCAACCATCACCACCATCTATTTCCAAAGCATTTTACTACCCCAAACAGAAACTGTGCCGATTAAGAGGAACTCCCAATTTCTCCCCTTCTCTCAGCTTCTGATAACTTCTGGTCTATGAATTTGCCTACTCTAGGTACCTCATATCAGTGTAATCATACAACATCTGTCCTTTTGCATCTGGCTTATTTTACTTAGTGTAATGTTTTCAACGTCTCTCCATGTTGTAGCCTGTGTCCATACTTCATTCCTTTTGATGGCTAACTAAAATGCCATCACACAGAGTAGTTCCTTCTTTAAATTAAATTAATACATGTTCATTGTAGCAAATTTAAAGAACATATTTAACCACAGGAAACATGACACACACAACTACTACCTTTGAACAAATTATACAATTGCCATAAAATATTTTTATATGCATACACATTGTAATAAAATACATTTCAGATATATGTTTGAATACATTTAACACCATATTATAAATATTTTTTTCTTTAAACAGCATACTAGGATTTTTTTCCTATGTTAGAAACATATTTTTATCATGTTGAAAAATTTGGACATACAAATTATTTCCATTGTTTGCTATTATAAACAATGTTGCAATGAACATTCATTTACATAGGTTTTAAGATTGACAGAAACTTAATATTGACAGAATTTTATATAACTTAAAGTTGTGATTTTTCACTCTAAGATCCTGAATATGCATCAACATATTTCCTTAAAAGAGGTTGTACTAAATTTATATTACCAATAAAAATGTGTATGAAAATATTACTGCACCTGCAATCTCTACAGAGTTAAGTGTATTTTGTTTTTTTTTTCCCATCTGATTTACCATGTGTTTTTTATATTCTTTGTAATAGGTTAGAAGGAAGGTATCTAACTAAGATGCCTGAATACATTCACCTGAATCTACTATATTTTCATGAATATTAAGAGAAAAAATTTCTTTTATAAAAATTCAATACTGTAAAACACGGTTGGGATGCATATATTTATATGTGATCAATGTTTTGATAGAATATAAATATATATTTATCATTATAGACTATCATATCTTAGCATGGATATAGATCATTTCTCATTTTCAATGTTATTGCTATTTTATTTCTTTATTGAAGTGTTTCACAGAGAGACCTAAAAAATAAAAGTGGTCCTACTTTGCAATTTGGATCACTTCTATGGGATAGAAGGCATAATTCAATAATATGCATTATTTCATGTATGAGTCGTAAGGTGACAATACATTTGCATTTATCCCAAAATATGTCATAGTTTAATTTTTTCAGGTTGCACAAACAATTCAAATATTTTATCAGCTTTGGAAATTGAAATAATTTATTTATGCCAGTATTTAATCAATGTCATTAGAAAATTAATGTACTAAAGCTAAAATAACTTGTTTTCATAAAAGGACTAACACAGGGGCGACTGAGTGGCTCATTCGGTGAAATGTCTGACTTTGGCTCAGGTCATGATTTCACAGTTGGTAAGTTCAAGTCCCGGGTCAGGCTCTGTGCTGATAGCTCAGAGCAGCGTGGAGCCTGCTTTGGATTCTGTGTCTTCCTCTCTCTCTGCCCCTCCCCCACTCATGGTCTCTCTCTCTCTCTCTCTCTCTCTCTCTCTGTCTCTGTCTCTCTCTCAAAAATGAATAAACTTTAAAAAAATTTAAGAAAAACAACAGAGAGGGAGACAAACCATAAGAGATTCTTAAATACAGAGAACAAGCTGAGGGTTGCTGGTGAGGTACTGGGTGGGGATGGGTTAAATGGGCAATGGGCATTAAGAAGAGCACTTGTTGGGATGAACACTGGATGTTATATGTAAGTGATGAATCACTAAATTCTATTCCTAAAATCATTTTTACACTATATGTCAACTAACTTGGATTTAAGTAAATAAAAATGAAATTACATAAATAAAAATTAAATAAATAAAAAAGAAAGGAAAATAAACCATTAATAAATTACCTATCCTTACTCATTGGGAAAAAATATGCTAAATGATTTTCTTCTTTGTATAAATGTTCATTAGCAATGATATCATTTTAATATTTTGATTGCCTTTTTAAAAAATGTATTTCAAATAGTTTTTTTTCCTCAGTGCAGTGTTATTCTAGAGACTCATTTATCCATTTGTTTACACATATATTGACATTTATTGAGCATCTACCATGAACCAAGCACTAGGAAAAACACTATGGTGACATAGATACAAAGTTCCAATATGGTCCCTGCTTTTATGGATCTTGGGTACTCTTAGAGAAAATAGATATTAAACAGATAATTAAAATCATCTATATGCCACAGTGAAGAAATATAGCATTCTATAATAATGCACAGCCTCTTCTGTGGGATCAGAAGGATTTTCCTGAATAAAAAATAATATGAAGTGTAGATTTAGAGAATGAGGAAGATTTAGCAAGAATAAGTACTTAAAATCACCTCAGACAGAAAATAATGAAAAAACATAACAACAATTAAAAAAAATTAAGGGGTTCTGTTGATTTCAAGTACTCAGGGAAGATTGCAGTGGCTAGGGCTTAGATTCTAATAGGAAGAGAGTAAGAGTATTGTAGATGAGGTTGGAAAACTAGGTGGGGACTAGATCCTGGGAGCCTGGAAAGCCACAGTAATGTTAAAGCTATCTAAATTAACTTAAATTAAATTAAATTAAATTAAATTAAAGCAAGAACAAGAAAACACCAAGAGCCATTTATGGATTTCAAACAAGAAAGTACAAGCATTAAATCTAGACATTTTAAAAAGATAAAATTAGATACTGTGGTGCATGGAATGAAAAAGCTGAATATGGATATAGATTGATAATTACCAATCTTTCAAACCAAAGATATGCCTTACCCAGAGATCCTTAGACACTAGGTGGTTCAACTTTCATTCTGTGTGGAGACAAAATGTAAGTGATGACCTGATGTATGGATAAGGAAAACGTTTTGTTTAGTATGAAACTGCTACATATCCCTTTGACAGGACAAGCTAGAAGCCATTCCATACAAAGGTTATATAATTTTTAAAAACAGTAAACATTGGTCATATGACAGAGATCACCAAACAAATAACAACTGTGTTGCCTTGAGAAAGAATCGGAAAACATGGAGAGAAAGATTGTGTATTACCCATTAAACACTCCCACCGAAAGTCATGCTGCTCACTGAAGAATGCCTCACATGCCGTTCAGCATAATCCAGAACCCCCCAGGACATAAACGCATAGCTCAGTCTAATAAATAATGGGGGGAATATTCACAGTTAGTAAAAAAATAAAGTTATAATTAAAAACATAACAAATGTAACCGCTAGCATAATTAAACCCTTAAAGAAAAATCATTTGAGATGCCCTTGGAAAGGAATATCTAGCTATATTTTTACAATTGCCTCAAAACTTTATTTTTGACAGTTTTCACTAAACTTTATGTTAGAATGGTATTCGCTAAAAAGGGAAAGAAAATAGAATTATATAAGATGTTCAGTTAAAACCACAAAGGCAGAAAATGAGTGGAAAGCAAAGAACAAGGGCAACAGATAGAAAATAGGAACAAATATAGTAGAGGTTAATCCAACTATACCAATAATTTCTTTGAACATCAGTGGTCTAAATGCACCAAATAGGGGCACCTGGGTGGCTCAGTCAGTTAAGTGTCCGACTTCTGCCCAGGTCATGAACTCACAGTCTGTGAATTCGAGCCCCACATCGGGCTCTGTGCTGACAGCTGAGAGCCTGTAGCCTGCTTGGGATTCTGTGTCTCCCTCTCTTTATGCCCCTCCCCTGCTCACGCTCTGTCTCTCTCTGTCTCTCAAAAATAAGTAAACATTAAAAAAAATTAAATGCACCAAATAAAAGATTCTTAAACAGGATAAAAAAACAAGACACAACTATATGTTGTCTACAAGACACTCACTTTAAATATAAAGACAAATAAATATTAAAAGTACATGGATGGATAAAAATATACCATACAAAAACTAACCAAAAGAAAGCAGATGTAGCTATATTAATGTTAGACAAGGTGGACTTAAGAATAAGGGAAGTTATCAAGGATAAAGGGATTTATTATTTAAGATAAAATGATCAAGCCTGCAAGAATATATAATGAACCTTAATGGGAATATGCCTAAAACAGCATCACAATAAATGAAGAAAAAACTTATAGACCTGTAAGGAGAAATAGATAAATCCACTATTATAGTTGGAGACTTCAACACTCCTCTATCAGAAATGGAGAGATTCAGCAGGCAGAACATCATTAAGGAGATTGTTGAGTTCAACAAAAACATCAATCAAGTGGAAATAATTAATATCTATAGAGTACTTCATCCAACTACTACAGAGTGCACACTATTCCAAAATTCAAGTGGAAGATTTACCAAGACGACAATTTTGTGAAACATATTAACACACCTCAACAAATTGGAAACAATGTCTGGTCTCAGACCACAGTGATATTAAACTAGAACTCAGTAACAGAAAGTTAAGTAGAAAGTCCCCAAATGTTTAGAGATTAAGCAACACACTTATTAATAAATGGCTCAAAGAAGAAATCTCAAAAGAAATTTTTGAAATATTTTGAAATAAATGAAAATGGAAATTTAACTTATCAAACTGTGTGGGATGCAGGGAAAGCAGTGTTTAGAGGGAAATTTATTGCAGTGAATAAATTTATTAGAAAGAAGAAATATTTGGAACTAATAATCTAAACTTCCATCTTAGAAAACCAGAAAAAGAAGATAAAATTAAATCCAAAGTAACCAGAAAGGAAGAAATAATAACAATTAGAACTGAAATCAGTGGAATTGAAAAGGGAAATCAATTGAGTAAATAGCAACAACCAAAAGCTGTTTCTCTGAAAATAATGATAGGGGCGCCTGGGTGGCGCAGTCGGTTAGGCGTCCGACTTCAGCCAGGTCACGATCTCGCGGTCCGAGAGTTCGAGCCCCGCGTCGGGCTCTGGGCTGATGGCTCAGAGCCTGGAGCCTGTTTCCGATTCTGTGTCTCCCTCTCTCTCTGCCCCTCCCCCGTTCATGCTCTGTCTCTCTCTGTCGCAAAAATAAATAAACGTTGAAAAAAAAATTAAAAAAAAAAAGAAAATAATGATAAAATTAATAAGCATCTAGCCAGACAGCCAAGAAAAAAAGAGGACACAAATTACTAATATCAAAAATGAAAGAGAAGACATCATGACATATCCATGAACATTAAAAGGATAATAAAATAATACTATGAACAACTCTTAAGACTCATAATTTGATAAAACAGATGAAATAAATCAATTCCTTCAAAGACACAACCTACCAAAACTCAAGCAAAAAGAAACACACAATTTGACAAAGCCTGTGTCTATTAAAGACATTGAATCAACAATTAATAACCTTCCAAAACAGAAAGCACCAGGCCCAGATGGGTTCACTCAGATGGACTCACTCAAATGGGTTAAACCAAAAATTTAAGGAAGAAATCATACAAATTCTATACAGTCTTCCTCAGATTATTGAAGCAGAGGAACTATTTGTTAACTCATTCTATCAGTCCAACATTACTCTAATATCAAAAACAGAGAAATTACAAAAACAAAGACTATTACAGACCAATACCTCTCATGAATATAGATGCAAAAATCCTCAACAAAATTAGCAAACAAAATCCAACAATATATGTAAATGTATTATATACCAAAAATGAGTGGACTTTTTTTAGGCACCCATCACATTTACAGGCTAACAAAGAAAAATACCATGATCTGATCAGCAGACATGGAAAACCATTTGATAATATTCAAGGCCGATTCAGGTTAAAAACTGTCAGTAAACTAGAACTAGATCTTAGCTGCTTCAACTTGATAAAGAGTATCTACCAAAAACTACAGCTAACAAACTTAATGCTGAGAAGCTTGATGTTTTCACACTAAGTTTAGGAACGAGACCAAAATGACCCTTCTAACTGCTGCTTTTCAACATTGAACTGAAAGTCTTAGCTAGTGCAATAAAACAAGGACAGGAATAAAAAGTATATAGTTCAGGGAGGAAGAAATAAAACTCTTTGTTATCAGACAGCATGATCATCTATGTAGAAAACCTGAAAGAATCAACAAAAATTCTCCTTGAATAAGTGATTATAGCAACGTTGAAGGATGCAAGGCAAATATACAAAATCAGTTGTTTTTCTATATATCAACAGTGAACAAGAATAATTTTCAATTAAAAACATTTACATTAGTACTGCCAAAAATGAAATACTTATGTGTAAATCTAAGAAAATATGCATAACATGTATGTGAGGAAAACTATAAAACTCTGATGAAAGATATAACATAAGGACTAAATAAATTCAAAGATATTCCATGTTTGTGTGTGGAAAAATTCAGTTTTGCCAAGATAATGCTTCTTCCCCTCTTGATCTATAGATTTAATGTAATTACAATGAAAATCACAGCAAGTTATCTTGCAGTTATCAACAAACTGATTCTAAATTTAAATGGATAGTTCTTTTTTTTAACATTTTGAGGAACCTCCGTACTGTTTTCCAGAGTGGCTGCACCAGATTGCATTCCAACCAACAGTGCAGGAGGGTTCCCCTTTCTCCACACCCTTGCTGAAACCTGTTGTTTCTAGTGTTTTTTATTGTAGCCAGTCTGACGGGTGTGATGTGATATCTCATTGTAATTTTTATTTGTATTTCACTGATTATGAGTCAAAAGATACAGAATGGCCAAAACAATATTGAAGGAGAAGCACAAAATTGGAAACTGACACTACCAAACTTTAAGTCTCACTCTGAAGTTTTAGAAATCAAGGCAATATGGTATTGGCAAAAGAACAGACAAACAGATCAATGGAACAAAGCAAAGAGCCCAGAAGTAGACTCATATAAATATAGTATATAAATATAGTAAATTGATCTTTGACAAAGGAGCAAAGGCAATACAAAGGAACAAAGATTTTTTTCAACAAAAGTTGCTAGAACAACCAGATATTTACATGCAAAATAATTAAATAAATAAAACCACACACACACACACACACACACACACACACACACAAATCTGTATCTAGACACAGAATTTATACTACTTTACAAAAATTAACTTAGTATGTATCACATACCTAAATGTTATATGCAAAATTATAAATCTCTTAGAAGTTAACATAAGAGAAAACCTAGATGGCCTTTGGCATTTAGATACAAACCAAAGTCATGATCAATGAAAGAAATAATTGATCATTTTGACTTGGTTAAAATTAAGAACTTCTGCTCTGCTAAAGACAGTGCCAAGAGAATGAAAACACAACCCACAGCCTGGGAGAAAATATGTGAAAAAGACACAGCTGATAATGAGCTCTTATGTATACATACTTAAACTCAACAATAAAAAACAACATGACTAAAAATTGGGCCAAGGACTTTAACAGACACCTCACCAAAGAAGTATATGCAGTTAGAAATAAGCATTTGAAAATATCCTACCCATCATATGTCATCAGAGATATACAATCAAAACAGAAATGAGATACCACTACACATTTATTAGAAAGACCAGATTCCAGAACACTGACAACATCAAAACCTGGAGAGCATGTGTAGCAACAGGTATACTCATTCATTACTGGTGGTAATTTAAAATGGTACAGCAACTTTGGGAGACAGCTTACCAGTTTCTTACAAAACCAAATATAATCTTTTTTTAAGCTTATTTATTTATTGTGAGAGAGACAGAGACAGCACAATCAGTGGAGGGGCAGAGAGAGAAGGGAAAAGAGAATCCCAAGCAGGCTCCGCACTGCCAGCTGCAGAGCCCAAGGCCGGGTTCAAACTCATGAACCGTGAGATCATGACCTGAGCTGAAACCAAGAGTCAGTCACTAACCAACTGAGCCACCCAGGCACCCCAAAACTAAATATATTCTTGTATGATCCATCAATCATACTTTTTGTTATTTATTCAAAAGAGTTGAAAATGTATGTCCACACAAAATCCTGCACACAGATGTTTTTAGCAGATTTATTTATACTTGCCTAAACCTGTAAGCATCCAAAATGTCCTGTAGTAGATAAATGGCTTAAGAAAATTTGGTTGGTACTTCCTGACAATGGAATATTATTCAGTGCTATCAGGCTGTTACAATAAATGGAAGAAAGTTAAATGCATAAAACTATGTGAAAGAAGCCAACATGAGAAGGCTACATACTGTATGATTCCAACCATATGATATTCTGGAAAAGGCAGAACTATGTAGACAGTAAAAATATCAATGGTGACGGGTGTTGGGGGACATAGGGAGGAATAGGTAGTCATAGATATTTTAAGGCATTGAAACCACTCTGCATGATATTCTAATGGTGAATATGTACCATTACACATTTGTCTAAATCCATGCAATGTACACCAAGAGTGAACCCTAATGTAAACTATGGAGTTTGACTGAAAATGAGGTGTCAGTATAGGTTCATCAAATGTAACAACTACTACTCTGGTGGGGGACACTGATAATGCTGAGATGCTATGAATGAGTAGGGGCAGGGCTATATGTGAAAATCTCAGTACCTCCTGTTGAATTTTCTGTGAACCTAAAACTACTCTAAAAAGTATACAGATATTCAGAGAAAAATATGTTAGATTCACCTATATTCTAGAATTGAAAAAGATTTAACCTTCTTTATCAATTTTAATGATTTTTATATCAAGACCCTTACAGATATATAGAATAAAATGTACAAAAATGTTAATGGTATCATTCATGTAACAACAAACACTGGAAGGGTCCTAAGTTCTCTTGTAATGCTAATTATATGCTACATAGTTATTTAATAGGTTTCCATTGAGCAACAAAAAGAAATATGTTAGATCATTTGTTTTATAAGTTTATAATTGGATGATTCTCACAGTATTAAGTAAAAAATATTTCAAACAAGAGACAGAAAAAAATTAAGAGATTGAATAATTTTATACGTATGCACATGTTTTGACAATCATTTATAGAAGCAAGAAAATGTAAAGACATTCAAGGAGAATGATAAATAGTATCTTTTTAGCAGTTACTTTTGGGAAGTTAGGGGGGTAAAATAATGGGAAAGAGTTTCATAGTATTACTGATTTTTTTTCTTAGATGTTTTTGTTGTATTATATGTTGCATCTTGTGTAGTTCATAAGCGTTATAAGCTATGTTTTAATATGAGTGTTTTTAGTTTTGCAATGTTTCCTTTGATGTGGATGCTTCGACTACAAATCATGTCTTAAATATTTAAAAATCAGAAATTGGATATAGAAAATCAGAAATAAAATGCAAACAAAATATTTAAAGAGGGAGGTGGAAGAAGGAGGGAGGAAAAGACAAAGAGGAGGAGAGAAAGACAAAGAGGGAGAAGGGAAGGAAGAAGGTGTGGAGAGGGAGAGGGAAAGAGAATAAGAGAGAGATGGAGAGAATCGTGAGGAATTAAGCAATAGTATCCTTTTCATTACTCATAGAAAAAAAAAAAAAACAAAAACAATTTACTACTTGAAAGGATGTCCTTAAAGGAAGTCTTGCATAAAACAAACATGTTTAATTGGAATTGCCAGAATCAATGCCAGGAGATGAAGAAACAGTTGCAATCTTGACAGAACCAAAATTATAGAGCTAAAGTTAAATTCCTTAGCTGTAAAATAGTAAAATGGTACAGTAGTAAGCCACTACACAAATACTATGTTATTCTGAAGCAATGGAATGGGAAATTGGTGCCAAGGAAAAACTGAAAGGATCATTGCATACAACCTATTTTGGCTTTGAAAACTCCATTAAAGTACTCCTGTAAAATATCTAAATGAAAATACTTATTAATTCAAACCCAGCATGAATAGCTAAAATGATAATATAATGGGCCAAATAATATTGCAACTCCTGAAAACATTTGGAATGGCATGCATTAAAATGAGTGTTGATAAGCAGTTAAAGTTTTAACTACCCTCCTGTCATGATACAAGAGGGTTGAGTTTAGCATTTGGATGCCCTAGAATTGAAGGTTGTATAGAGGCAAAAGAAAGAATGACCCAGGAGTATCTGTTCTTCTTCACTGTTGGCAGCCTCAAGAAAAAAATTTACATCCATCTTTAAAATAAAAGATGTGAGACAGATACCATATGTTTTCACTCTTATGTGGATCCTGAGAAACTTAACAGAAGACCATGGGGGAGAGGAAGGAAAAAAAAAGGTTAGAGAGGGAGGGAGCCAAAATATAAGAGACTCTTAAAAACTGAGAAAAAACTGAGGGTTGATGGAGGGTGGGAGGGAGGGGAAGGTGGGTGATGGGTATTGAGGAGGGTACCTGTTGGGATGAGCACTGGATGTTGTATGGAAACCAATTTGACAATAAATTTCATATAAAATAAAATAATATAATATAAAATAATAAACTAAAATAAAATAAATAAAATAATAAACTAAACTAAACTAAACTAAAATAAAATAAAATAAAATAAAAGTGTAGGGGTGCCTGGGTGGTTCAGTAGTTTAAGCGTCAGACTTTGGCTCAGATCAAGATCTCACAGTTTCTGGGTTTGAGCCCATGTCGAGCTCTGTGCTGACAGCTCAGAGCCTGGAGCCTGCTTAGGGTTCTGTGTCTCCCTCTCTCTGCCCCTCCCCCACTCACACTCTGTCACTGTCTCTCTCTGTCTCTCTGTCTCTCTCAAGAAAATAAATAAACATTAAAAGTAATAAAATAAAAGATGTGTACAACTGAAATAGGAAAATGAGGATAGTTTAACTCTGGATGTTAAACCCACACTACACACAGTCTTAATAATATACATACAACATGTATATTTGTGTATGTCTCTGTGTGTGTGTGTGTGTGTGTACATTTGGATTTTAATTTTAAAAGTAAACTTGCAGGTAGACTAAATGAATTGGGCAAATAGAAGTTAAAACAAGAGCCTTACTGCTCCCTGCTGAAAATAAAGGAAGAGACTTTCCCACTTTCCTTTTTCTTAGAGCACTTACTTCAAAAATATGTGATTGTATTCTTTCTTTGTATCTTTGAAATTTTTGTGGGGCGCCTGGGTGGCTCAGTCGGTTAAGTGTCCGACTTCAGCCCAGGTCACGATCTCGTGGTCCGTGAGTTCGAGCCCCACGGCAGGCTCTGGGCTGATGGCTCAGAGCCTGGAGCCTGCTTCCGATTCTGTTGTCTCCCTCTCTCTCTGCTCCTCCCCCGTTCATGCTCTGTCTCTCTCTGTCTCAAAAATAAATAAACATTTAAAAAAATCCACAAAAAAAAAAGAAATTTTTGTAACTCTTTTTAAAAGCTAAATATGACTCTTCCCAGTTTTAGGGGATGTTTTTCTGAAGGACCTCGGAATTCTCTTTTTGAAATGTACTCATAAGGAACACAGCACCCCATCTCCAAGTTTCTGTGGAAGAATAGGAGCCTAGGTCTGCAGGGCCTCGCTCCAAGTTGCAAAATTACCTCTTGTCATAAACATAGGACAAGTTGACTTTCCTTTGGATAAAGCCAATTAGCTAATGCAGATGGTCACTGCACTTATCAAGTGAACTTAGGATGAACTGACTATGACAAATGGTGTTTCATGTCATTTTGCTTGAGGACTAGTTATTGTTTAACTTGAGAACATGTATGTGATGGCAACCCATATTGGCAACATGTGTTGTATCTGCTTGGCTATGCAAAATGGTGAAATTTCTTTCTGTCTTTGCAATTGCTTAGCAGATTGACTATGATGCACATCGCCTGCTGGTTTAATGCTTATTCAATAATAAACCTGTTTCCTTTCTCTTCTACCTTTGTGGGGAGATTTTCTGGGTTGAAAAGAGATCTTGTCTTGTTTTTAATTATATTATCCCAATAATCACCATCATTGAGTATATACTCTGCAATTAATTAAGAAATTTACAAAAATCTCCAGTAGTCAAATTTCTAATTCTAACACTTATTGTGAACATTAAGAATGAAACAAAATTTAATCATGACTTATTTCCTATAATACCACAGGGCATTGATGTAGGAGGCACTTGTTAAAAAGCCATCTGTCTTTATTGAAATCCAACTTGTAAAAACTTCTAGCCTATAAAAATTACAAATAGTACTGTTTTTTTTTCCTAAAAGCAGGTCGAGTAATATTTCAAAAAATTTTAATTACATTCTGTTAACAGAAACTATGTTTTCCTTTCACAATCAGTGTGTATGGCAGGAAAACAACTAGTGACTAAAGCTGATGTGTCACTTTTTTATTCCCCATCTCCAATCAGAATGACCATAAAGTATTAAGAGGCTACTCTCTCTAATGCAGCAGAATTGTAGGCTGATGCTTATATGATTATAACTGTGTTTATCTTTCTGGGTACAACCCTCATAAAAGGATATTATTCCCTATCACTGTAAGTAGGACTCTGGAGAGAAGGAGAATGAAAGAACAGACATGAATATTCCATTATATGATTAAAAGTAGACTTTGGTGTTCAGCTTTCTCCAGAGGATGACCATAACAATTAGCAAATTTTTTAAAAGACTGGTTTTAAATGGTTTTAACTGGTTGCCCAAATCCATCACAATGTATTTTGTTTGCTTAAACTAAGGATATTCTTTCATATACAAAAGCAATATATAAGCTATCAAATTATAATTTAAAATATTTGAACTTGTTATCATTCTCCCTGTTATTTCCCCTTATTCCAATTATTTTTAAATTATTTACCTTATTTCTAATGATTTCAATCTCTGGGTAATGAAAATAGCAAAAGCACAGATACAAGGAGCACAGATGAATGAATTATATGGCTTTTGTTATTGAATGTTAAAACTAGTCTGTCTTCAGGTAAAATAGCAAAAAATAAAAATAAAAAAGAAGGAAGTAAAAATGTATTGTGGTAAACAATTATTTTTAATTTACACAAATATACAATTAAATTTCATGAAAAAGTATACTTATACGCAAGAATCTGAGACACTAATTTGTTTTCTAATAAAATTTCTATCGTCTAATTGTGTGACTCGTGTAATTGTGTGACTAGTGTAATTGTGTGTGTAATTGTGTACTGAAAAATCCCAAAACTCTTAAAATAACATCTTCTGAAAAGAGAAACTGTTTATATCAAATAACCTCTACTCCTATGCAATCAGACAATATATAAAAAATCAGAATCTTCTCATTTCTATTATCTTTGACACAGAAAGTTCTCTAAAATATATCTGAACACTACTTATGTTGCTATTTTACCTTCAAGCAGTTGTATCAATTCAGAATAAAATGCTATTTCTGAAACATCTACCTGGGAACAGTGGTAGAACTTAGGTGCCAAATTGTTGCACTATTTCTAGCAATGGAGTAAAATGAATGGCTTCCATATATTTTATGATTCTTTTTTTCCTTAGCTTTGTCTAACATTAACTTTACACAAAATAAAAGTTGGGATCAGACTTTATAAAGGTAAATCAGTATAAATAAGATTTAATTTTAAATGATAGGAGAGATTTAATTAAATAAATGAAGATTAAATGTAAAATATCAAGGAAGTTTTGTTTTTTTTTCCATTTAAAAGCCCATCTGTCATTCCTGTTGCCAACACTAAAATATATCACAAAAAAAGATTAAAAGTCCAGCATCTTATTTTTTTTATTTAAAAAAATTTTTTTAATGTTTATTCATTTTAGAGAGACAGAGCACAAGCAGGGGTGGGGCAGAGAGAGGGGAAGGACACAGAATCTGAAGCAGGCACCAGGCTCTGAGCTGTCAGCACAGAGTCCAACAGCATCTTATTTTTAAAATATAAATTATCAGGGCACCTGGGTGGCTAAGTCAGTTGAGCATCTGGGTCAGGTCATTATCTTAAGTTTGTGGGTTTTAGCCCTGCATCAGGCTCTGTGCTGACAGCTCAGAGCCTGGGGCCTGCTTCGGATTCAGTGTCTCCCTCTCTCTGCCCCTCCCCAACTCATGCTGTGTCTCTCTCTCAAAAATAAATAAACATTAAAATAATTAAAATATAAATTATCTTATGTTCTAAATACCAGAAAATTTTAGTAATCACAAAACTGCAAAACTTGTTAAAAGGTTCTGATGATTTAATAGAAGACACAACCATGAAATAACATTGTTTTTTTTTTGTTTTTTATTTTAATTTTTCAACAATTAATTTCACTATTACTTTTATGTTACTCACACATATATACATATATGCATCCTTATTTTGATATACTAATGAATACATTTGTGGTGAAATCAATACATCCTCTACATTCAACTAGTACGATAGATACTAAGCTAGCAATTTTATTTAAAAAATAAATCTTATAAAATTAATATTGAGACCCAAATGTGCATGGATCTTTTAGTTCTTTTATGAATTATAGTTCCCAATTTTCCCCTACCTGTCTGAGACTCAAATCCTTTGCTTTAAAGATGATGTATGCTAAATAATTTTATAAATATCAGAATTTTAACTTCTGTCTCAGAAGGATTCTGTTTACCAAATATCTCCTCATTATATAGCAATGCATTCATCATTCATTCATTCATTTAACGTTTATTGAGAGCCTACTATGTGTCAGGCATTCTTCTAGATGCTTATAATGTATCAGTAAACAAGGGAGACAAAGATGCCTACCTTCATGGAGCTGCTTTCCAGTGAGAGCACACCAAAGATATGCAATGTATATAATTAATAAATAAGCACCACGGAAGAATGTTAGAAGATGAAAACAGTTAAGGGGAAAAAAAAAAAAAACAAGAAGAGCCATATCAGTGGAGGTCGGGATAAGAGTACTTGCAATTTTAAATAGATGATCAGGTGAGCTCTTATTGATACAACATTTAAGCCAAAACTTGAAGGAGGTGGGGAATTAGCTACATAAATAATTAAAGAAAGAATATTCCAGGCAGAGGACCTGATATTACAAGCAAAAAAGATCACTCTTTGTGTTGCATGGGTAATATGTTATAGGAAAATAAGAGTGGAAACTGGTATAAAGCAGTGTCACTATGCAGCTAGGTGGAACAGGAGAGCTAAGAGAGACCTTCCATGCCTTACCTAGGTTCAGTTGAGTAGGACTTGACAACTTTTGTGTGCAATCCACACATCTTTTATATATAATAAAAGTCTGTGGACACACATAGTCTGAGTCCTGCTAAAAGAGTGGATTTTTTTAATCCTATTTTGCCCTCAAATAAGCCTGTGATGAACTGAATCCATTAAAGCAACAAATATCTTGTTCCCAGTTTAAAATACAGACTAGCCTGACAGAAGAGGCATGTCTTTCACTGAATTATTGGTCTCAATAGCCTGTATAGTCCCTTTTCACACAATTGCTAATGTTTAGTTAAAAAATAAAAGCTGCAAGACATAGAAGAGGCAAAAAAAAAATTGACACTGTTAAGAGATTAAAATACTCAAAAAGATCAGACTGAGAGAACTCACATATGTTAGAATAATCAGACAGGGATTTTCTTTTAAGTATGAAAAATCTGCCAAAGGATATAGTGGAAAAGGCATGAAAAATGTATGAACAAATGGAAAATTGCAGGAAAAAAGATAGAAAAATTAAAAGGAGCCCAATAGAAGTAGAAATGTTGCAGTAACAGAAATGAAGATATTTTGATGGTTTTATCAGAAGACTGGAAAGAGGGGCGCCTGGGTGGCGCAGTCGGTTAAGCGTCCAACTTCAGCCAGGTCACGATCTCGTGCTCCGTGGGTTTGAGCCCCGCGTCAGGCTCTGGGCTGATGGCTCAGAGCCTGGAGCCTGTTTCCGATTCTGTGTCTCCCTCTCTCTCTGCCCCTCCCCCGTTCATGCTCTGTCTCTCTCTGTCCCAATAAATAAACGTTGAAAAAAAAAATTAAAAAAAAAAAAAGAAGACTGGAAAGAATAGAGAAAATGAAAAACGAAAAAAAATTGAAGAGGAGAGGAGAGAAGAAAAGACAAGGAAAGAAGAAAGAAAGAAAGAAAGAAAGAAAGAAAGAAAGAAAGAAAGAAAAGAAAAGAGAGAGGAGGGAGGAAGGGAGGAAGGAAAAGAAAAAAAAGCCTGAGATCTGTGAATCAAGATCAAATGTGAAACATGTAACTGGAGAAGAGAGGACAAAAAGAAAGCATAAGGGAGAAACAATAGGGCAACATAAAAATTTGAAGAGAGAACATTTTCCCAATAGTTGAGTAAATTCCTTTATTTTATACACATTTTTTTTCTTTTCATTTTGAGAGAGAGATCACAAGCTGGGGATAGGGGCAGAGGGAGAGAGAGAGAGAGAGAGAGAGAGAGAGAGAGAGAGAGAGAGAGAGAATATCATAAGCAGGCTCCAAGCTCAGCATGAAGTCTGACATGAGGTTTAATTCCATGACCCTAGGATCATGACCTCAGCTGAAATCAAGAGCTAAACCAACTGAGCCACCCAGCTTCCCCAGAGTAAGTTCCTTTCATACCGTCTTTCACACACATAAGAACTGTACACTCTGGATAAAAATACAATCAATCAATATTTGTTTTTCATATGCTACTCAAGGCTTTACTAATCTAGGGGCATGGCATGAAAGTGGAGTCTATGTTTTTCTATCTGGATTTCAACTACATTTATTGAAATGTGTGTATTTTGCCAATTGTTCTGTAGTGCCATTTTACTATAAATAATATGTTTATATTCATGAATCTCTTTAAAGATTTTCAATTTGGTTTGATTACTTGTCTGCTTTGTATATTTTTGTGCCACTACTGCACTGTTTTAAATATTGCATTTATATTGTATTTATCTCTATATTTCCATACAATTATATAAGCAATTCAATGTTATCAATTCTAACCAAAAAAAAAAAAAAAAGAAAAAGAAAGAAAGAAAGAAAAAGTGGAATTTTCATTTGGACTGCATTGCATCTAACGATCCATATGAAGGAGAATTATCATCTCTATAACAGTGAGTTGTAATTCTGAGAAGGTTAAAAAAAAAGAGAAAGGCAGATGGAATTACTGGGATGGAAGAATAGTAATTGTGTAAAAAAAGGAAGAGATGTTTAAATTTGAGATCACAGATTTGGAAAAACTATCAGTGAAGACACATCCTAGATATGACCGTTGGAGTGAATGGATAGGTGGAATTTAGGTAAAGGTAGTTAAAATTCAGGACTACCAAAAAAGAGAGGCAGAGGATGAGAGAATTTGAACAAATTCTGAATGGATTATATACTGAGAATACTTTCACCAAGAAAAGTAGAAAATAGAAGACCTGGTTTGGAAGCACCTGAGCTAATTTCAAAGTCTTCGGTAGATGAGAGGCTATGAATGGGAGATTCATTGTAGTTACAAGAAGTGTTGTAACATGAATGGAGTTGGTGTCAAAGCAAAATGATGTTTCACAGAAGGGCAAAGGGGTATTTGAATATAAGAAGGACAGTGAGTATCAGCTGTATAGGAGTGTGGGAAAGAAAGTAATAATTCCTTTAAAACCTCATTTTTTGTTCAGTAAGGCAAAAAGATTAAAGGACTGTTCAGGTAAACGTTTGAAGAGGTAGAAAGTATATGTACCATGAAATAAAGGGCACAGTGAAAAGTTTTGTCAGAGGGCAGACTAGTGTGAGAATAGCTCAGAAGACCAAAAGCAGTTGTTAATGAGAGTATGAGACAAGTGTTAACTTTAAACAGAGTCAAGAGCTATTTCATTTAAGTAAAAAAACAAAACAAAACAAAACAAAACAAACAAAAAGAAAGAAACAAACAAACAAAAGTTTAGTTGGGAAGAGCAGAGGAATTACAATCAGGACAAACAAGCTATGGTGAACCACAGGCCAGTCTGAAGAGACAAAAGAACTGTTTTATTAGGGGGAAAATGGGGAGGGTTATTCTAAACAAAGTTTATTGAAGAAGAACAAAAGTTTGATGCTATGAAAATTTCTCATTGCCTTCAGGCTGTGGTTAGTATGTTGTTGGGACAGGGAAGGATCTCCCTTCCTTAAAGGCAGGAGATAAATTCCCATGTGAAAAGTATCCACCTTGAAGAAAGTATCCACCCTTCCGTTTTTCCTGCTGGTTATGTGAGCTGCAATGAGTAAGAACTTTCCCTTTGGGGCTTACCAACTCCATTTTAAATGAGGTTTCCTTTGTTTGTTTGTTTTCACATAAGAGTATGAAACTCGGGTTTGAGAACAAGGTTACCAGGAAAGGGAGAGAGACATCTTGGTTTGAGTTGGCATAAACTCTCTGGGGCATGCTGAACGTCTCAGCTACCCTAAGGATTCTGTGTTGTCTGGGATTCATTTGTTCTGCTAAAACTCTACTTTCAGTGAACAGATCAAACACTAGCCTCCCAGGAATAATAGTGAATTAAAGCCATTGTGCTTGAACTTGAAACCTGAAGCAATTTGTGCTTAACTTGATGTTATAAGCCTTCCAATGTTAAATTTTTAGAGGAAGATCGTTGTATATATACATTAACCTGAAGGTGAAATAATTAACAAAAATATACTTCTATTTATAAAAAATGTACTTGAGTCTTATGAATATCAAACTGAAAACCTAGATTTTGAGATGAGGTTTCACATGAGGTAAAACAATATATTCAAACGTGTATCGCTCATCATAATTGAAGTTTTTTTTTTAAGTGTTGTTTCAACAAGTGCTGGGCTGTTAACAGCTCTTAGTTGAACTAACAATTCTGACTGCTTACCAACTTGACGGTGTTGAAGCTCAAACTAAAAATAAAGTAGTGTATTATTTTACAAATTAAAAAAAATAGAAAAATAAAAGACATAAGGATGATCTAGAGATAGAAAAGTATATTATGTCATATTTTGACTCAGGCTTTTCTTGAACAATAGAATAGTTAAACGAAGGTGATCTAGGAAATAGAATATACCAAGGAGGCAACAAGAGATAAAGATGAATGAAAGGAAGTGTAAAGTAAATTTTTTAAATGGTGGAAATAGCTATTGAAATGAGCAGATTTCATAAAAGGAAAGAAAAATAAAAAGACAAAAGAATTGCTGATTTGGGTAAAAGCTTGTTTTAAATACAGTGAGTCATTAAACTGAATCTGTAAAAGAAGATTATACCAGAGAGGTGATAATTAAAAATAGGCTGTTCCTTTTTTCCCCTATTAATTCAGATACCAGCATTGTCCTCATTTGCAAGTTTATGAATTTCTAGTCACTTAACCTAAGTTCTGCCTAGTTCCATCTTTAGTTATTTTGTCAAAAACTTCTGGTTCACTGAGACTTCAAAGTAAATATGTGTATACACACCCACCCACCCATGCTACGTCACACATACAGCATATGCATGTTTAACGAGTTCTAAAATTTTGTTAATTAGTTTCAAACCACCATATTTGAGGTATAGAAATAGAACATATGATTAAAATAGGCAGTTTTTTTTTCATTTACTTTATAAAGTAGAAGTGTGGTTACCTAAATTTCAGAAGACTTGTATTATAAGATCATTCTATTCATACAAGTTTAACCACATGCTTGAAAAGGAGAGAATATGAAAGATGGGCAAACAGATTGATTTAAACACTGTGTGAGATGCCACTTAGTATTTAACTCAATAAATTTATGTTCTAGATAGAATTTGGTCTAGTTGCTTTGTTCCTCTAATACTACCCCACTTTGAAGACTCTGGTGTCTAAATATGTCTAATTTTAATAAGAGATTCTTAAATGCAAGGCAACTACATCTGGTGCTCAAAGAAACAGGGACATAACAGGATAATGTTGATCATGTGCTGACCTATTACCTACTTCAAATGTGGGTGCATGGTCGATAGCAGAAATAAAGCAAATGTTTACTTCACGTTCTTTCTTCTTTTCTTTCTGCAATTAAAGTATTAAATATTCACGAAGAAAACATATTCAAACACTGTCAACTCATTATAATACATTATTACCATGATGATAACATATGATGCTTTAATGTATATTCTAGCAATTCTGAGGGCCCAGGGAGTAGCCTCCAGTCACCCCAAGGAAAAAAAACAGAAGACAGAGGAGATATGACTCTCATTTTCCTATATGCCTGCTTCAACCAGAATACTTTTTTCATCTTTCTTCATATATTTCATTTACAATTTTGTTTTTAAAAAGGATATTTCTACATAACAAAATAAAAATGAATGAAAAAATAGAAGACTGTTTTTCGTGAATTCAGGTCCAGACTTCCTAAACGTTTCCTCTCTTTTTTTTTTCAACTTAGAAGCAAATAAACAAGTGATTTTGTTACTTTCTATATGTAACTTCAATTTTGCCTGTTTGTAAGTGATATGAAAATAACATTTTCTGTATTCTCTTTACTTATTTTTTTCAGATGTTTAATTAGCTGGATGTTTTATCCACATGTACATGGAAAACTTCTGTACCATCAGTGTCTGCCCCTATGTTCCCCACACCATCATAAAGTAGCTACTTGCCCTTACCTAAATTCTGTCCTCATCCTTTATTTCCGTGGTCCAGCCTGTTCAGTTTCACAAAATCAAAGACCTCTAGGATGATAATTTCATTTTTCCCAGGATCTCTGCCTCTTTCCTGGTTTTTGCATCCTTTTACAAATTCATGGAACCTTTGCCTTTGTCTTTGTAATATATCCCGAACATACTCCAATCTTAGTAGTTTTTCCCTTACCTCATTGCCTAATCCCTAAATTTGTCATACTGCTAAGTATTTCACTCTTTGTTGAGTGGGGATACTAATGGTGAGTTTTATTACTTCAAACTCACCTTGAAAAGCTGACTAGGTTTCTACATCATACACATACCTACAGTCATCTTGCTAGTCATCATGATACTGATCATATGCCTCCTAATCTACTCTCTGCTGCTGCTGGAGCCTCCAGATTATCTTTCTGCAGGTGCAAATGCTTTTTTTCTCTCTGCTTTTTTTTTGAACGTTTCATTTTTCCATGCCCTATTATAATTTTGTAGTCTCATTGTTTTACTTTCAGTGACCCCTAGCACCCATCTGAAATCCCGGTCTTAACATTTCCCCAAATCTGAAACATCCAGGAATTTCATGTGCTTGCCTATTACTCATTGTTAAGGCTAATTTTACTGTTATTGTCACTCTCTGCCGGTCAATGTCCTTGCCAATTGTGGATCCTAATATTTTCTACTTTTAAGTACACATAACAAGTGTGAGTTCAATAATAAGAGACCATACTCCCTCAGCAATCTGGATAACCTACTTTGAAAATATAGAGAGAGAATGTTACTCTCTCTAACTTTAACTGTTACTACCCAGACCTACTCTGCCATTTCTCTTTTTACCTGGGTTGACATAATAGCCTCTGAAGTGGAAAAACTCAGTTTTCCTTTCTGTATAGGAAGCAAGAAAAACAAATCAGTTCTTTTCTACTGTGTTTCTTTATCCTGTGAGTCTTCCTTTACCCTCACACAGGACACTTTACTTCTGACATTTCTGGTTACCAAATGTGTGTGGATTTTTTCCCACAACAATAAGCAGGTCTCAGGCACCAGACAAACATCCTACAATATCTCAGTACAGACACTGCCCAGATATGGTATCAGACCCCACCAGTAAGGACTCAGCCCCTCAAGGCTCTTCCCAACTGTTGCTAGACCAAAGTAGGTCTGCTTTTTAGAGAGTTATAGACAGAGACTGTACCAAGTGGAGTTGCTTCACAAAGTCATCTTTATTTGCAGCAAATAAGGAGATCACAGGGAATAGGTTTCAAAGCTGTGACTTCCCAACAGGGATAAGCAGACTCCTTTTATTGGGGCCTAAGAGGGACATTCACAGGGGTTTTTAACATTATAAGGAAACTGAAGTAACAGCCTTGAACTTTCTGATTCATCTGTGCAGGTGTTGGGTCCTCAAATGTTTATTTTCCTGTTCCAGCAATTTGTTAGTTTCTAAAAAATAAAACTGACAGGCAGAATCTTCTAGATGTTCCCTGAGTTCAGGAGTCATTTCTGAGCCCAGGGGGTCAAGGGGTCTCATTGTTGACATCTCCACCCCTACTTTGGACCCAGTTGCAAACCTAGGTTATCACCTGTACTTCTATCTAACTCTTTCCTCAAGTTTGATTACTTTGCTGGAGTAGCTCACAGAACTCAGGGGAATATTTACTTACATTTACCAATTTATTAAAGAATATGATAAAAGATACAAATGAACAGCCAGATAAAGTGATACATAGGTTGAACTCTGGACGGGTCCAAGTGCAGGAGCCTCGAACCCTATGGAGTTGTGGTGTGAGTGTGTTTGCCCACCTGGAGTCCCTCACTATTGGGATTTTATGGAGGCTTCCTCATATAGGCATGATCAATTAACTCCATTTCCAGCCCCTCTTCCCTTTCTGGAGAATAGAGGGGTGGAGTTGAAAATTCCAGGCTTCTAATCATGGTTTAGTCTCTCTGGTGATTATCCAGCAGCCCATTCAGAGTCACCTCATTAAAACAGAAGATGCTTCTATCACTCTTCCCACTTAGGAAATTACACGTGTTTTGGGAACTCTGTATGGAGAATCAGGGTCAAAGACCTATATATATTCTATTTCTCACACCCCTTACCTGGTCTTCCTGCTTCTGCTCTTGCCACACAGTTTCTTACAGAACAAATTCCAGAGACCCTGGTGTAAGCCAGATTACGTCATTCCTCTGTGCAGAACCCTTCAAAGTCTTCCCATCTCACTCAAAGGAAAAGTCCAAGATCACTAATGTGATTTATGATCTGGAGCCATTACCTCTCTTACCTTACCTCTCCTGGTCTCCACATTGTACCACTTCAGCCATACTGTCTTCTACTAATTCCCAAAACTTCCAGTCATTCTCTTCAGTATGCCCCTTGAGTGGGAAAAGGGTAGCATCTTTTCACATTCTTTAAAGTGCATCTTATTAAAAGAAAAAAAGATGCACCTTATAAATAATTACATGGCTAAGTTGACTCAATTTTTCTACACGTGATTCATCCACTTTTAGTGTTATGTGAGAAAACTAAAAATTATTCCTATTTAAAAATGGCAACACCATATGAACTTTTGACTTTGTTTCCTCCTATCAGCTGACAGGTATTTGGAGGATTAAAATTAATTGTAAAATATGCATTAGCAAAGTGTAATTAAAGTGGTAAACCTGTTTCTGAAGAAAAAAAGTCTCAAAATCTGTTTCATGGACAGAAATTATTTTTGTATTACCTGTTGTCAGACTACTTCCAGTCACTTCTTGCAACTGAAGTAAGAGGAGAATGAATTACACATATAATTATTTAAATGGTCCATTTTATTCTTTCCATATGGATAAAATTAGTATTAGATTGCTATAACTATTTAGTAACTGATTATGTTAACATTCATAGATAAGACCTTCATTTTCCATTTTCTGTGTCACTCAGGAAGTAAATGAACATAGAGAGGACACATGCTTTGTGGGAAATCTTTATAACTCTTTTGAGAAAATGATGATTCTCTTCCATTATAAATGAAGAGAATTACTTTTGTCAAAATGAAAAATCCTTTGCCTGTTTTCTACAGGGGCTTTCAATGTCACTACATGTATAGAATTATCCACTTATAAAATAGCAGGAAATTTATCTCATCAGAAGGTTATTACATGGTAATAATTTTGTTTAAAAAGTGTTCGTATGTTATTGTGAATTGCTTTCAATAAGATTTTTTAAATGTATTTAGAAATTCATATTAAGATGTAAGATTATTGTTTCATGAAACACTTTTCCACCTAATATTTCTGTCCTACTGCTCCATGTAGATAATGAAGAGTTTCAGAGGGCAGAAAAAAAAATGTTATAGATGCAGTGTTATCTAAGTGCCCAAGAAAAAATGTATTCCAACTAGCAATAAAAACTTTTTTCGGTGGCATTTTTGTTCTTCTTGTGACACATCACATACTACCTTGAATTAAATATCTGGAACTGATTCTTTTCACATAATAACATATCCACATTATAAGTCAGTATTTGATAGTGACAGAATATTCATTCCACTATATAAATATGCCCTTACTTATTTAAAACCATTTATCAGTGGAAGGACAATTAGTCCTTCTATATTTTGTTATACAAATAATTCTGTACTGAACATTCGTTTATACATAAACTTTATAATATTTTGTAGTTACAGTTTTAGAATCAGCATTGTAAATCAGGGATGACACAGATATGACTAAATCACCTTCCAAAAAGATATTACTATATATATTCCCATGAGCAATGAGCAATGAATGGTATAAGTCCAGTTCTCTAGCACTTTATCCAGGTTTTATCTTTTATGGATTATCCTTAGTGTACATATCTTCTTATATTTTTCTTTGTCAATTTGTTCATCTTTTGTTAATTATCCCTTAAGAATTAATTAGCAGTATTCAAAAATGTGTTATTATATATGTGAATACTTTTTTGTTATATGTGTTGCAAATATTTAATTCTGGTCAGTCACTGTTTTAAAAATGTGTTATGGTATCTTGAATCTTACATTTTTATAATGTGTTATACCTTATAGATGCATTAATTTATCCAATTCTGTGTAATATATTGCCTCAAAACTTAGTGGCTTAAAACAAATAAACAAAAAGAGAAATATTCTCTCAGTTTCTCTGGGTCAGGAGTCTGGACACAGTTCAGTTGGTCCACTGATCCAGGTTCTCATACAAGGCTCAAATCAAGGTGATGGCTAGGGCCACAGTTTTATCTTCAGGAAAAACTCAGAGAGGACCTACTTCTATACTCTTTTGCAAGGTTGTTAGCAAGATTCAGTTCTACCCACATTGTTGGATAGAAGACTTCCATTTTACACTGGCTGCTGACTAGAGGCCATCTATGACTTGGGGTTCTCTCCATGGGGCACCTCACTTGGTGATGGCTTCCCTTTGAGTGTGCAAGTGAGAAAGCAAGAGATAGTGGGCAAGGCAAAGCCAGAGTCTTTTTGTAACCTAATCTCAAAGGTAACATGACATTATTTTTGTCATTACTATTCCTTTGAAGCAAGTCACTAGGGCCAGCTCACACTGCTAGAGAAGAGATTATACACACTGCTAGAGAAGGGAATGAATATCAGGAGGCAAGGATCTCCCTGAGAGGCATCAGAAGTTGTGTAACACAGATGTTTAAAATTTTAGGTAAGCAAATTCGTCTGAATTTCCCTTTATTATTTATAGCTTTGACAGAAAAATGTTTGTAGTTTACCAACAATTCTTTTACTAGGCAAGAATATTGTTTGGAATGTAACAAAGACTCACTAATATTTGTTGAATGTATGCATGAATAAGTAGATATAGCACTAAAATATTGAATACATCCTAAAAATATTGCTTTAGTGTCCTATCCAATAGAATGAAAAGATAGCTGTAATTTCCACTCCTCCCTAGGTCCATGGCACTTGTAATGTGATTTCATAGATCTTTCCATCAAGAGGTGGGTGTTCTCCCTCCACACCCAGAATCTGAGTTAGTTTCATGATTTGCTTTTGGAAACAGAAAGTGGCATCGATGACAGTGTGTTAGCTCGCAGTTAGGGTAGAAAAAGGCTTTTATGATTCTACTCTGTCTCTTTGAACTCTACTACTACCATGTGACCAAGCCTGAGCCAACTTGCTGGAAAATTAAAACTCATGTGGATAAGACACAAACTGTCCAATTTTAGGAATCCACCACCAACCAGAGCAGCAGCCACCTGATTATCAGAAAGTGATTAAAACACAAAACTGTGTCCATCCAACAACATAAGGACCACTAGCTGAACCTGAACTACAATGTTGCACCATGGAATCATGAGCCAAATAAATGCTATTTGGAGGTGGTTTATCAAAAAGCAAAATCTAAATAATATATTCTCATGAATACTTTTTAATTTATTTTTATTATTACTTGGTAAAATTCACCAGTGAAGGCATCTAGTCCTGGACTTCGGGTTGTTGGGAAGTGTTTGATTACTGATTCAATCTCCTTACTAGTAATCAGTCTGCGCAGATTTTCTATTTCATCACGATTTAATCTTGGTGGGCTGTATGTTTCTAGGAATTTATCCATTTCTTCTAGGTTGTCCAATTTGTGGGCATATAATTGTTCATAGTAGTCTTTTATGATCCTATGTATTTCTATAGCATCACTCGTAATGTCCTCCCTTTTATTTCTAATTCAATTTATATACATAACATTTCTTGATACATAAACATTTCACAGAGTGTTTAAAAAAAATTCTGCCTCGTTTCCTTTTATATGTTGCTTGTAAACAGTGTGAGGCTAGGCTAATTATCTTATCTTTGTAAGTTATTTGATTTGACTTTTTCCTGGAAACTTTGAGGATTTAATCTTTGTCTTTGATATTTAATAGGTTTACTAGAATATCTCTTGGAGTTGATTATTCTCAGATAACATTTTCAGTCAACTAGTAAGATCTTCAGACACTCCAATAAGTTGTATTTCTTTATCTTCCATGTTCACTAGTTTCTGACTCTTTACTTCTTTATGTCATTTTTATTCTCTTGGTTGTTTTCCTGTTTTTTACAATATTCTTTATTAAATTTTTATTTGGATTTATTCTGTTTTGGGAACGTTGTAATAGAATATTTATGAGATAAGTTTGCATTTCTTCCATTTTTCTCCTTTTTGTCTATTTCTAAGTTTTACTTTGAATTTCTGATTAGTTTTTTTTTTGTATCTCAAATGCTTTTTCATTATAGTAATTTTTTAAAGTATTAATATAGTTTTCCTTACTTTCATGAACCCGTTATATTTTTTATATCTTTTATAGGATCAATTTCCTTTAATTGACATGTAAGCAACTTTGTTTCATGATTTTCTGTATTAGTTTACTAAGGACTTTAGTTTTTTTCTGGGTTTTTTTGATTTTATGATATTGTGGCATTTTATGTTATTTTCTTATTTAACCTTGTCCAAATATATCCCTTTTATACACAATTTTGCAGCCTCAGCATTCTGTCCTCAAACAATGCTTATGGTGTGATTTTCTATAAAATTTCATTGGTGTGAGGTTATTTTTTATCAGTTGAGGAGGAAATTTTGAAGAAGTATTTACTATGATACCAACATTATCTGTAGTCACTCAGAATTCCTACCACAGATATTTTACATTTATTTTTGGTTCTTGATGTGTCTTGTTTATTCTTATAATCAGCATTCTTAAGTTGTAAAAGTTAAGTTCCTTTGTGTTTATGATTTAAGGGCATTCTTTAAACTCTTGATAATTTAAGGAAGAACAGGATGTATTCTAAACCACTACACCTTCAAGAAACACCAACAACTTCACTAGCTATAAACGTCTAAAAGTTTAGGGATGCATGGGTAGCTCAGTCGTTGATCATCCAACTTTGGCTCAGGTCATAGTCTTGTAGTTTGTGGGTTCAGGCCCAGTGTTGTACTCTGTGCTGATAGCTCAGTGAACTGGAACCTGCTTCCAATGCTATGTCTCTCTCTGTCCTTCTTCCACTCATGCTCTCTGTCTCTCTCAAAATAAGTAAATAAACATTTTTTTTAAAAATTTAAGTTTGATAATTGTTTCTGGAGACATTTTACTAAAGGTTTAGAAGGTAAAGGAATATTGCTGTCTTTATTGCAAATAAAAGCAAATTATTTCTCCTAAAAATATTAACAGGGGCATGTGGGTGGCTCAGTGAGTTAAACGTCCAACTCTTGGTTTCAGCTCAGGTCATGATCTCATGGTTTGTGAGATCAAGCCCCACGTCAGCCTCTGCACTGACAGCACAGAGCCTGCATGAGATTCTCTCCTTGCCCTTCTCTCTCCCTCACTCTCTCCCTCTCCAACCTTCTCTCTCTCCCTCTCTCTTGTTACCCCTCCTGAGCATGTGTGTTGTCTCTCTTATCACTCAAAATAAATAAATAAACCTTAAAAAAGTCAGAAGGGGCACCTGGGTGGCTCAGTTTGTTAGGCATCCGACTTCGGCTCAGGTCATCATCTCATGGTTTGTGAGTTCCAGCCCTGCATTGGGCTCTGTGCTGACAGCTCAGAGCCTGGAACTAGCTTCAGGTTCTGTGTCTCCAACTCTCTCTGTCCCTCCCCAACTCGGGTTCTGTCTCTCTCTCAAAAATAAACAAACATTAAAAAATTAAAAAAGTACAAAAACAACAATATTAAGTTCACATATGAAAATTTTCAAAATCATCAGTCTAGGAATAGTCTTGTGAAATATCTCATAATCTGATTCCCAGACTAAGCTACCACCATACAATGTCTTTAATATACAATTTAAAACTCATGTTGAAACCCTTAAATTCCAAATGTACTTTCACATATTTTACCTAAAATACTACTGTAAAAAGACAGTTAAAGATATACAGTAGAATGTGAGGAGGGGATTCCCCAAACCTACATTTAAATAAAAATATTTAGCTCTACTGTAAGACTTTGTGCCAGATAAGGGTAAAATAATGCAGCAGGTGGTGTTTTACTTTCTTTAAAAGCAAAGTACTTAATTTGTTGAAATAAGTCATGAACCCATAAGAAGTTAATGAAAAATTATAACAATTTCAAATGTGTAGATTGAATTGTAATCCCTTGATATTAAACCTTGGATCTCTGCTTTATCTTTTATTCTCAGGAATTGACATATTTGGGCACATTGTAAGTTCTCAACACATTTATTTATCAGATGATGGGGCCAATAATCACAATCTAAGGTCAAATAAATGCAAGCAAATCCAACTAGGGAGACTTAAGGGACAGGTATTATTCAAATTGGATCATGAAAAATAGGTTGGAATTACAGAAAGAAAGGAACAGGAGGAACACACCTGGTATGAGAAATAATGTGACAATGGCAGAACTAGGTTGACATCAAAATCTTTCTACTCCTTCTCTGTAGGACAGAACTGTAGCTGACCATACAGACACCCATATTGAAAGTACACTTTAGGTCCTTCTTTCAGGAAGGTGCAGTCACATTACTAACTTCTTGTCATGAAATATAAACAGAAGTTAAATAAGTCACTCTCAGCATTAACCCACCATGGGTATGGGTTCCTCTATAGTCTTTTCTCTTCCAGTAACTTAGATATTGGAAACTGTGATGTGACCATGAAGATGAAAACAAAAATCTTAGTAAATGATAGAGGAACAACACTGAAGGAACTGCATCATTGAGTGACTTTGTAAAGATGTCTAGCCTATTCAGACTACTTACTTTGAGGCTAGTACATGTGAGAACTAGATTTTAGCATCGTTAAGACATTGTGTTTTAGGGATCTCATGTTTACAATGCTTCAAACTCTTAACTAATGTTAACTAATCTTAAATAATATAGCGAACACAAGTATAAAAGGGAGGAAGCACCATGAAACTTTGTTGCTTTGATTGGATTAGTTGATTATAAGCTTGAAAAAAAGAATGTGATGGAGGGAAATGCATACACATAGGCATATCATAACTTCTGAGAAGTATATTTACAAAAGAAGGATGAACAAGTATACTTTTCTAATTGTAGAAAAGCTACTTAAGAGCAATGGATTAAGATGTACAGATTCCTATATGTGGAGTCTGTTACTATAAGGCTGAGAAGTCTGGAATTTCCCTCTTCAGACTTTGGTTCATAAACTTGCAAGCATAACTGAAGGAGGTAGGGTGTAGTTAGCAAATTAGAAACATATAATTCACTTTCACTTCCATAAATTAACAAACTTGACACGTTTGTTCGAAAAATAACATTATCAGTCTGTTTTTCTTTGCTTTCTCTCCTTGGATACAGACACAATGGCAGGAAACATTTCACTTTATTCCGAACTTTTCTTAAGGAAAATAATGTAAATGTTACTATGAGTAATAATTGATATACACTATTATTGCTAAAAAGATAATAGCACAGCCTATGCTCTATCCAAAGGAAGTGATTATCTATTAATGCTCACTGACTCTGGCAATATACAAATCCAGCCTCAAGTTTCTCTATCTTCTGTCATTTGTTTGTTTGTTTGTTTGTTTGTTTGTTTGTTTTTCAAGGTAATCCAGGAGTCTGGCCTTTTAATCATAAAATTTACTCATCTTAAATGTTGGTACAAAATTATAGTTTATAATGCTAGGCTAACCTTTACTGTGACAACTATACTGACCATGTCTGTAGGCCACATTTGGTCGATAGTCTACCAGCCTATGCTTTTTGAGAACGTTCCAGCATGGGAGAAATCATGAAAATGCCATCATTTGTATTTGAATTTGATTTTGATTTTATTTGAATTTGTATTTGAATTGATACCTAGATGATTTGCAGTAAGCTGATATTATTTGTGGTGAAAGAAAAGAAAGGAAATAGTATTTTTGTGCTCAAAATAGTTATTATGTAAAATGCTTCACATAATTTATTTCAGTATGCTCACAAAAATCCTGCAGTTCAATATTTTATGTGGTAAGTAAATTGAACATGAAGGAATTCAAATAATATAGCTTTGGTTTGAGTAACCCAAGAAGCAGAGGTTGAGTAAATATATTTGAGTGCAAATAGTTATTTTTGGAAGGTGATCTCATGAAGCACTGGTAAGGAGGTGATACAGAGGAGGAAAGGAAAAGAAGTCAATATAGTCTGGGCTAATGAACATATTACCAGGGTAGGCTATAATATGCCTCAGAATTGGTACACCCTGCCCCTGTCCTCCCAAAGGACAAGGAAGCTGGGTTATGTGTGCACCATACCTACCTGTCATTTGTTGAGGACTGTTTCTAAGAATGTTGATTGTCTGGCTCTTCTGACATGCCTCATGCTGCTACTGGAGAACAACCCTATGGCCAGAGATCATCCTCAGGGCCAGTGTTGCAGGTGCTGCAGAATAAAGCTGCAGGCATGGATAGATACCCTGAATGTTGAGGGGATGTGGAGTCCCAACCATATCCACCACACGACCAAATTTGCATAAGTGTTTAATGTAGGGATGGGAACCTAAACTGGCAAAGGAACAAATGAAAGAGATAAAGAAGAAATATTAAGATCATAGGTAAAAACTAGAACAATATGGCATTATAGAATTGAAGGGTGATTGGAATGAGAGATTTATAAAAATTAATAAAATCAAATAACTTATCAATTAGTGCATAAAATATACATTATATTCTCTGGGAAATTATCAAAAGTTCAAATATTCCATACCCACATGGAAATGTGAAACATAGACCAAATGATAATTTTTGTCTTCAGAGAACTTGAAATTACACAAAAGCATGGTCAATAGAAGACAGTATAGATTGTCCTACTCTTAGCTATGGGTTTTAACTTTTTAAGGTAATTTTATTTTCCCCCATAGAAAGTCAGGTCTATTTTTATTTGAAGTTTTTAGATACTTACTTAAGCTGGTATTCAGTGCAAACTGACCTGGCCTATCTATTACTTTGTCGTGGTGCACAAATCCATAAATTTTCTCTGACATCCCTTTTCAAATATTCAAATCTGCTCAGGTAATATTTCTTAATTAAGTCCACTGATTGGCTAACTCCTTGTTTTTTTCTGCAAAATATTTCTGAAACTTTTGTTCTGTTTTATTTTTATTTTATTTTATTATTTTAGTTAGGGACTCCAGTTGAGAGAAGAAATAGTGTTCACATAGCTAGATATGTATTGATTCTATGATAATCATCGTAACAATCAAATATAAATAAAACTAATTTTTCCAGGTCAACTTCAGAAACACCAGAACCAATATAGCAGAGTCTGGTTGTACGTTGCTAACTAGCACAGGAGGGAATAAATCTTGCCAAGCAGCAAAACAACAGTGCTATTTGCGCACTCCCTGGAGGGAACAGATGATATTGACATTGAACACATGCAAGGTCACAATATGGAAAATAGGTTTAGTAAGTTCACTCCATAATAACTGAGATTTGCATGGTCTCACTGTTGCCCACACTTTTCTACTAAAAATTTAGGTAATGTATTATTTTTGTTGACTAGGTGATTTTTTTCAGTTTGTGGAGTCTCAAATTCTGTGTCCTTAAAAGCATCTTTCAATCAAAAAGCATAAAAGTTTGTCCCAAGTCTTGGTTACATGACCCATGAAAAAAGTAAAAGAACACTAGATCTGTCAGAGAGAGAGCTGTTGCTTGGTAGCACATAGTGGAGTGTCACTTTAGAAAAGAAAGATGTATTTATATGTGGAGGTAGATTTCCCAGAGAAGCAGTTTACACCATGCTCTGCAAAGTATTTATCTGGCAGTCAATAAATGACAGTGATGATGGTGATCTGTTAGACTTACAAGAGCACCTGGAGGAACTATCACGCCTGACTGATAAGCTGAGAAAAAAACAGTGAGAAATAGAATTGGGACCATGAGAGCTCCACTTGATAAACTGCCCAAAGCTCACAGTCCATGAGAAAAGAGTGAAGTTACTCTTGGGGATTGATTAATTGGAGATGGCAAATAATCCTGGAATTTGTCAATTTTTACCAGTCTGCTAATAGATACTGCCTAATGAGCACTACATTTTGCTTCTAAGTTATTTACCATTATTTAAAAAATGATAGGGGAAAAAAATCTTCCAAAGGTCAACTCATCTTAACATAAAATGTTACCAACATAAAATGACAAAACCCACTATGTATTACGATACTACATAATAAGATATTTTCATAGTGATTATGATGAATGGAAAATAAAAACACAAAACTAAAAACTAAGATTTCTGGAAGAATGGAAAGTAATATGAAATTAAGATTGACAATTGACAATCTTTACATATC
Organism: Prionailurus bengalensis; assembly: GCF_016509475.1. NCBI lineage: Eukaryota > Metazoa > Chordata > Mammalia > Carnivora > Felidae > Prionailurus > Prionailurus bengalensis. Next base: position 92,704,206 of record NC_057349.1, read on the forward strand.
AGGATGGAAAGTATGACCTATTATTTTTTTCTTATGGTTTGCTCTAAGGGATACCCATAGATAACTACCCTCCCTGGTGTGAGGCCTCATCAGTCTACAACTCTGTGCTACATTACATTTGGCGTTCAACGCAAGGAAAGAAGAAAACTCTCACAAAGCCAAATCATACAGAACTTCACCAGGGAAAAGAACGTGAAACAAGTTCAGGATAAGGCAAAGAGCTCAGGGAACACAGTTGAGAAGAGTTTCATCTATAAATAAAAGCAGCAGTACAATGTTGCCCCAATTTATATTTGAAGACACCGTTCTTTGATGATTGCCCATACAAGCAGTGCCAAGGTTTGACTCCTGATAGATTTACAGAGCATTATTTTGCACTTGTTCTATTCTCTGTTTAATTCTGAATTTCAAGCTGCTCAATAACATAGAGGAGTTTATTGCCATGGCTACAGTGAGGTGTGACTGTTAAAATAGATCAGAATGTTTATTTTTCTAAGTATTCATTTTAAACACTTGTTTACAGTTTCTTTTCATTTTAAATTTGTTCATATAGTACCATGCTGACTGTCCATTTCCCTTTGTTTTAACCACTTTGTTTTAACCACTTACACCAAGCAGAGATTTAGCTAGTATAACTAAAATTGCCACATTCAAAATGGATGCTGTAAGTACTACCGTTGACATTAGCCACCTTTATTGTTATAAGACTCTCATCTCAGTTTAGATTTTTTTTATTTTTTTAACGTTTATTTATTTTTGAGACAGAGGGAGACAGAGTATGAACGGGGGAGGGTCAGAGAGAGGGAGACACAAAATCTGAAACAGGATCCAGGCTCAAAGCTGTCAGCACAGAGCCCAAAGCGGGGCTCGAACTCACGGACCCTGAGATCATGACCTGAGCCAAAGTCCGCCGCTTAACCGACTGAGCCACCCAGGCGCCCCTCACCTCAATTTAGATTAATATTGACTTTAGATTTAACATGGTAAGAGAAAATTATTACCACAACTATATCAAGTCAAGGAAAGATATGCATCATGAAACACATTAACTATTTTTAATTTTATTAATACATTGAACTGCATTAACTATACAAATGTAGACCTTTGTAGCAAGATAATAGCAGTAGAAATATATATAATATTTTGGAAAGCACTGCTTCAAAGTAAATTCCCCTTATTTTCTTATATTCTGGGCCTTAGAAATCTGAGCATAAGAAACATGTTTTACCTAAGTTCTTTGTAACGTGAGAAATGAATTTTATTATTAACCATTATCGATAATGCTAACAAAATGTCTTTAGACTATCCTATTTTCTATATCTATTCATAAGTAGTTCTTCGATTGCATAGTATAACAAGTCTTTGATGTAGATAGAAAATGTTCAACTACATCTGTATTACAGATAAAACTGACTGGTCTCAGATCTTACGTTAATATATGGCAAATTCAGGATTGAAATCTTGTGATTGTTTTGCTTTCTGCAACAACGAGAGTCAAACAATTCACCTCATTTAAAGTAATTGGTAAAAATCATTTTGTACTCCATTCAGAACTTGGCACATCAGGCACTGAAATATTAGAAGAATAGATGTTTAATAATGAAGGACTGTTCTCTTTTCCACTACATCTTTCCACCAAAATACTTTCAGAAAAGTTTGGCTTGGTTCCTTCTTTGTTTGTTTGTTTGTTTGTTTGTTTGTTTATCATATTAGAGTAATCTCCACAGAGGCTAAACCCCTCTCTCCAGCTACTAGTGTAACATCTGTCACGTAGTAAAAAGTCAATGTAGGTTTTTTTGAATGAGTGGATGGTTGGATGGCTCTCTGATTGCCTGCTCGGCTGGATGACTGCATTTTTTTATTTATATCTTGGGATCTTGGTATTTGAAATTATTATGATTGCCTGAAATAAACAATGAAAACTAAGGAATTCTTCACTTCGCCTACAGCAGTGATAATCGTGATGGTTAAATTATTCATTTCTTGACTTTGTTTCTCAATAATTATTCAGTGTGTGTAGGTTGTGTTCCAAAAATCTGCATTTTAACACACTCAAATTTATACTAATGCAGGCTGTAGATTATGTTTTGAGAATACTTTTATATGGTATATAGGTCTGATTAGAGCAGACTTTGTTAAAATTTCTTGAGCAAATCTAGGATAAAGTTGTCAGACTTCAGATTCCATACATCTCAAAGTACTAAGTTGATCACTGAAATGGCAGAAGTTAATGCTATAAGCATTAACAATAAAGATAAGAAATCTGCACTGAACATTTGATGTGTGCGGTATTTTAGAGTGTAAGGTACAGTTCTTGATTCAGACACCTGGGTTAAAATCTTGGCTGTCTCCTTCAATAGTTGTATCTCTTTGGTTACATTAATTAATTTATTTCTTCTTTAGTTGTTTTATTTGTACAATGTGGAAAAAATAACTTTTTCTTTCGTTTTAGATTTTTGTAACAATAAAATGGATTAACTAATGTAAAACATTTAAAACAATAGCTGACATTTTATAACCTTTTACTCAGCAATATTTTCTCCCCCAAATCTATGTTCTTTTCTTCCATTTCCCTAATATCCTTGAGATGCTAACATTAGAGATTCATTAAAAAAATGCTTAATGGACGTTAAGACTGATTAGCAAATCCTTTTCATCTTATACATAAAATAGACTTAGAGACGTTGAGAGATTTGATGAGATAGCACACATCTAGCCTAAGAAAAATGTGACTAAAGCTACAGATTTTCTGATTCCTGCCTTAAGTGTATCTTTCAAAATTCCTTTGTCAACCATACTGACTGCCTGAGTTCAACCCCAGAGCTATAGGATGAGATTTTTTTGGGGGGGTGATGGTGGTTAGGGGTGTTGTAGAATCCACAGATTCATTGACTGAAATTTTAAGTATATGAAAGCCAAAAACGCATCATAAGCCAGCATTTCTATTTTCTTTTATAAGCTGATAATGTGTGTTATACACTTATTTACTAAGTAAATAGTAATTCAATAGGACACACCTCATCCACCTTACTGAGAATAAACCTCTTCTTGCCTGTATTGTTGATTAAACAGATGGTAGAGTATAGAAAAAATTAGCTATAAGCATTCAAAAAAAAGAAGAGCTCCTAAGGGTAAATATAAATGAAAATTGTCATATAATACAGAAAAAAATGTAGAAATATTCATTTTCAGGTTTCTGCCTTTTGTTATTCTGATTTGTTTCTGCTGTTGGTTATTTTAAAATTTCATTATCGGTTAAAATGGATAAATGTCTTATTTTGGAAAAATAATACTTTAAAAAAGTGCACACTAAGATACAAGTGCAATATAAGGGTTGATATTTACTCATAGATAAACTAAGACAATTTCCAAAGGTAACTAAAAATTTTCATGAATTTTATAACTTGTATTCTTTCAGACATGCAAGAATGGGCTCTCTCTACTAAATACTCTGAAGTAACTTTGATCTAAGACTTAAAAATCATAGAGGGCACCTGGGTATCCCAGTCTATTAAGTGTCCAACTCTTGGTTTTTCCTCATGTCATGATCCCATGGTTCATGGGGTCAAGCTCCACATTAGACTCTCTGCTGACAACATGGACCCTGCTTGGGATTCTCTCTCTCTCCCTCTCTCTCTGCCCCTCCCCCCTTTTGTGTGCACTCTTTCTCTCAAAATAAATAAATAAACAAAACGATTTAAATTATAGACAAAGCTACCTTTATTTTTTTTTTTTTTTTTTTTTTTTTTTTTTTTTTTAAATTTTTTTTTTTTTTTCAATGTTTATTTATTTTTGGGACAGAGAGAGACAGAGCATGAATGGGGGAGGGGCAGAGAGAGAGGGAGACACAGAATCGGAAACAGGCTCCAGGCTCTGAACCATCAGCCCAGACAGAGCCTGACGCGGGGCTCGAACTCACGGACCGCGAGATCGTGACCTGGCTGAAGTCGGACGCTTAACCGACTGCGCCACCCAGGCGCCCCAGACAAAGCTACCTTTAGACATAGCAATACAAAAAAAATATTAGAGTTTCACTCTTTTTATCACATATTGCATGAGAAAAAAAAAAGAGGATAAATGGGAAAGAAATAAAATCCTGAAATTTGAAATATGGATGAAGAGTCAGGAATCCTCTAGTCCACTGATGCCATTTTACAGATAAGTAAATAATCAAAGAGTAGAGATTTAACTATAATATAATAGCAACAGATCTCTATATGTTTAACACTGTAATTCATGTGCATTGCAATGGATATGCTATTTACATACTTGAAGCAATAAATTCCAGGTTTTAATGAAAGCTATCATCACATTTTTTAATATATAAAGAATATAGAATGTTGTATATACTTATATAATGTCTTAAAATACATTTAAAATATATAAATATATAATTATATATATGTTTATTTATTTATATATTTGTTATTTATGTATATATTTGTTTATATATAATTTAAATATGTATGATTATATATAATCAACATAAATATAAAGTCACATTATATATGTCTGTGTATATATACACACACACATGCAAACACACACAAACACAGTTATACTCACAACACAACACTCAAATACAGCAATACTCAAACAAAACTGTTAATATTCTGTGATTGAATCAGAGACAAAAGTTATCTTAACCAATCATTAACAGAATAATATTGGCACAGAGATTAAGTCTCTTTGCCACTTTTCAACTTTAGGTGTTTTTTTTTTCCTCAAAATTTACTAAAGATTTGAACTATTTGATATTCTGGTAAAAGGCAAAACAATGGAGACTGTGAAAAGATCAGTGGTTTCTAATAGTTCAGAGAAAGGAAAAAGCAAAAGGATTTTTTTGGACAGAAATTATTCTGTATGATACTCAAATTAGTGGACATATGATCCTATATATTTGTTCAAACCGTTAGAATGCACAACACAGAGTGAACTCTAATGAAAACTATGGACAGTAGTAAATAATCATATATCAATATTGGCCCTTCTATTGTAACAAATGTTCCACACAAAAGCAAGATGTTAATAATAGGGGAAACTGGAGAATGGGGTGATAATGGGGGGTATATATGAACTCCCTATACTTTCCACTCAGTTGTTCTGTAAATGTAAAGTACTTTAGAGATAGTTTATTAATTAAAGAAACAAACCAAAAAAGTTACTAATATAAAACCCATTTTAAGAGTTTTAAGAAAAATAATTTAATCATAAATTAGTTACAAAACTTCTTTTGTATCATGAAAATTTAAACAAATAAATACTATAAAAACCTTATGAGATCACAAAAATTGTTCCCAGAACTTCTTGAAAACTATAGTTACTAAAGAATTTTAGAAGGATTTGGAAACACACACACACACACACACACACACACAATACAAATATACACACAAACTCAGTATGACAACATTAAAGAGTTATGTATTTGGGGAACTTTTTAAACTTTATATAGTAGAAATTATTAAATACATTCTGCAAATCAGTATAATAATTGTGTATTTAAAAATGTATTATTTGAGTACAGTTGACACACACTGTTACAATAGTTTCAGCTGTGCAACACAATGATTCAACATCTCTATGTGTTATGCTGGGTTCACTGCAAGTGTAACTGCCACCTGTTGCTATATGACACTATTACAATATTGTTGACTATATTCTCTATGCTGTACCTTTTATTCCCATGACTTATTTATTCCATAACTGGAAGTCTATATCTCCTATTCCCTTGCACCCATTTTGCCCATCTCCCTACCTCCCTCTGGCAAATATCATATTTGTTTTCTATATTTTTAGAGGTGATTCTGCTTTTTGTTTGTTTTTACATTTTTTTAGAGTACACATATGAGTGAATTATTGTATTTGTTTTTCTCAGTCTTACCTATTTTACTTAGCATAATACCTTCTATGTCCATCCATATTGTTACAAATGGCAAGACCTCATCATTTTTATGGCTGCATAATACTCGATTTTGAATTTTGAATTTTTTTAATGTTTATTTATGTTTGGGGGCGGGGGCGGAGGGAGACACAGCATGAGCAGGGGACGGCAGAGAGAAAGGGAGACACAGAATCTGAAGCAGGCTCCAGGCTCCAAGCTGTCAGCACAGAGCTCAAAGTGGGGCTCAAACTCACAAACTGTGAGTGATCATGCTCTGAGCCAAAGTCCGACACTTAACTGACTGAGCCACCCAGGTGCCCCTGTAATATTCCAGTGTGTGTGTGTGTGTGTGTGTGTGTGTGTGTGTGTGTGTATCACATCTCCGTTATTCCTTCATGGACCCTTAGGTTACTTAGGTTGCTTGGTTATTGTAAAACAATGCTGCAATAAGTATAAGGATGCATATAGCTTTCTAAATTAGTGTTTTTGTATTCTTTCAATGAATACCTAGTAGTGGAGTTCGTATGATATTTTTGTTTATAATTTTTTGAGGAACCTCCATACTGTTTCCACAGTGGCTGTATCAGTCTACATTTTCACCAACATTGCATAATGATTCCTTCTTCTCCACATCCTCCCCAACACTTGTTATTTTTTGTCTTTTTATTATTATTATTTTTTAGCCATTCTGACAGATGAAAACTCATTGCAGTTTTGATTTGCATTTCCCTGGTGATTAGTGACATTGAGCATCTTTTCATGTGTCTGTTGGCCATCTGTATTTCTTTTTTAGAAAAATATCTATTCATTAGTATAATTAATCATGATTAGTCAATGTTAGAAACTTAAAACTCACCTTCAAAGACCTTTAGTTAGATCTTTGAGACATTTTGTTGTGTTCTTTTTTCCTCAATTAAAAAATATTTTAATAAACAACACATATTTAGAGAATGACTACTTTTAGTTAAGTTTAATTGAATGAAGATTTCATTATTCTTGCTCTGGGAAAACCAAATATTGCATACCTCTAGGTTAAGATTCTTGCTGGATATATGCTACATAGATAATGCCTTTCAAAGTGACTTCTGAATTTTTTTTTGTTCTCTTCTACTTTTTTTAATGTTTATTTTTTAGAGACAGAGACAGAGCATGAGCAGGGGAGGGGCAGAGAGAGAGGGAGACAAAGGATCTGAAGTAGGCTCTGTGCTGATGGCAGTGAGCCTGATGCAGGGCTCAAACTCACAAACCGTGAGATCATGACCTGATCTGAAGTTGGATGCTCTGCTGACTGAGCCACCAAGGTGCCCCTCTTCTACTTTTTTTAAATTAAAAATAAATTATTTACACTTTAGCTTTATCATTTTCATTAAGCTATTTTAAAATCCAAGGTGTTAGTTTTTCCTACTTCCTATCTTTGAATTCTGGGTGCAGCCAAGTTCCGCCTTCAATATTTTGGTGGTCTGAATGTTTGTTGACCTGAAAGTTGCTGCAACATGGTTTTATTTCCTTATAGACCAATGTCTAGTACAATTATATGGCCTTTAGAGTAGAAAATAAACAATATATGTCTACTTCATTGCTTTTACTATTTGAAAATGTAGCTCAATTGCCTTCAAACTCATTAATTTCCTCTGCCTCTTCAAATGAAATGGTGTCTCATATAACACCTGAACAAGAGTGAATTATTTCACTTCAGAAGATGAGGAGAAATAGTTATGCCCTATTGAACTTTTAATATAAACCAACTGCTCTTTGAAATGCTTAATGATTAAAGAAAAGACCTATAGGGAGCTTCCAGACTCGATCTCTCTTAGAAGAATAAATAAAACAGACAGGTAATTAAGAGCAAATTCAGTTCTTGGTTTCACTGCTCAGTGTGTATGCTCACTATGGGTTAGCAGATCATAATACCAAGCTGGAGAGAGCCTCTGTCTGGTACAAGACATATTTACTAGTTTTCACTTTGAAAATGTCAGCAATCGAGAATCTTCAACTTTTACTAACAATCCAAGACAGAGCTGATCTACTCAACAACTACATTTTATCATAGATGTGTTAAAATGATATGAGATTTGTGTGACTGTGTGTGTGTGTGTGTGTGTGAAATTATTTCTTATTCAGAAGAAGTAAGCTTCATATATATGTATATGAACATGTCAGAAATTTCCTAAGGGCAAATATTTGAAGATTAGTTCTTGTTCCTTTTGTTATTTCCCCAAATATCTGCTAATTCTCAGTGCCTAGCCACATTTCAGTTATATTATCTAGAGAACCAGTTGAACTTACTTTTTCTTTCCTTTTATTACACTGCTTATAACCTCTGTTCTGCTCAAATGTTCACCTCCCATCTTTGTTTCACTCATGACAAACTTCTCTAGGGGTAGAATGAAAATGATTTAGACTTTAATTTTCATTGAATTGAATCAGATGGATCTGGAAATGCCTCTTGTGGTTATGTAGTTTTTGTACTACCCTACTACTCAATTAATACCACTTACACACTAGTCTAATTTAATGCCCACTTCCCAGTCACAATGCTGAAAGTTGTGTTGTGTGTCATTTTGACATACAAACATATTTACTCTCACTAGAATCTCTCACATGGGTTCAATAGGATCATACTGAACACAGTATGGTTAATTGGTATTTGGAGCACAAAGTACTTATCCAACACCCATTTTTTCCCCTAACTTCTCCAGAATCAGAACTCTGAATGACTTATTGCCATATATTTGCCTCATTTCTTAGCTTTATTTGAAGATTGGTAAGCTCAATTGGATATAAGGAAAATTACTGGGTTGGTTTTCCAAGAAAGTCCTTTAAATAAAGATGACTTTTTTTCTTCATGACCATTTTCAAAAGCTGTCTTATTTCTGTTTTTGTTTGAAGCATAGAGATGATGACTGAAGCTGCACAGGAAAACACATGAACATAAGATGAGCTTGACAGTAGAATAACACACTTAAAATGATGCGTGTGCAACAAGAAACTGGAATGTTGATACCACAGACCTTCCATAACAGCTATGATAGTCTCCCCACTTTGTAATTCCTTTACCGGAGAAAAATACTAACCTTTATCTGTTGATGTTATTGAAATAATTTATTTTAGGAGACAAATATAATTCCCAATGCACACAACTGTTTCGTGCTGGTTTTGGCCTATTGACGGTAATGCTACCAGCTAGAAATGCCTGAAAGCATTCACCTGGCTTACGTTGAGCTTCCTACAGACATCTCTTTCCTAACCAATGTTAGAACCACTGGACTGACTCTTGGGGTTCCTACTGTGCTTGCTTGCAAGATGCCCTTCAGCAAAAGCCATCAGGAAACTTTGAAAAAATAAATGTTTATTAGCTACAAGACCTGGAAATTACACAATACACCCGAGGCTCTCTGGTTGGGGGGGGGAGTAGAAAGAGAGAAAGAAAGCAAGAAAGCTCATGCACAGGGTTTCTGTTTTTATTGGGGTCAAGGGTAGGGGCCTCCGATTTCACAGGCTCATTCTTTATTGGTGTATTTAAAACATAAGAACATCATAAGATTTAAAACATAAAAGTGGTGATTTAAAGTGAAGGAAACAGAAAAGACAAGTGCTCCCAAAGATGAGTAATTGAAATCAACCATATTTTCTAAAACAAAAGAAACTCAGGCAGAAGGGAGTGGTCTGACTCTATCTAGCCCGGTGGCTGGTAATGTGCTTTTCAACATAATTGTCTTTGAAATGGATGTCAGCAATCCAAGTTTAAGTCATCCTTTTGCATCACAAAAACAGGAAAAAAATGATCATTTATATAAATTCTTAAGTAGCTGGCACATACTGGGCAATGTACAGTTAATCAGTAAAAGTGGCAAGCTGTTAATACAATTGGAGATGAGAATTCTTTTCAGGTCATTCTCAGTATTTGAACTGCCATAATTCTCAGTAGATTCAAGAAAGAATCAAAGTTTTCCCAGAAGTGCAGTACAGATTGGAAAACAAGCAAAAAAATCACAAGTAATAAATGCAACTCAAATACTGCAGAGAGCATGTATTCAAAGAATGTGCATTAGGAGAACCTATATTTAAATTTCAACCCTTAAAAATTATAAACAGAAAATTTAGAATTGCTTCAGTTTGTAAATCTCACAGAGAGGGGCACCTGGGTGGCTCTGTTGGTTAAGGGTTGGACTCTTGATCTCAGTTCAGGTCTTGATCTCAGGGTCTTAAGTTCAAGTCTCTTGTTGAGCTTTGCGCTGGGCATGGAGCCTACATTAAAAAAAAACCCTCAAACAGAAAAATGCTTTACCAATATCAAAACCAGTATAAGAGGGGTACCTGGGTGGCTCAGTTGGTTGGACATCCGGACTCAGGTCATCATCTCAAGGTTCATGGAATCAAGCCTTGCATGGGTCTCTGCGCTGACAGAGCAGAGCCTGCTTGTGATTCTCTCTCATCCTCTCTCTCTGCCCCTCCCATACACTCTACATAAATAAATAAATAAATAAATAAATAAATAAATAAATAAATAAACAAACATAAAAACAAAAACAAAAATACTATAAGAAGTTGAGGTTCAAACATAGATTTGGAAGTCCCTGATGCCTAGGCTCTTTTGTCTTATTTCTCTTTGGTACAGCTTAAAGATCAGCAGAATTAATAATGGTAAAATATGTTTGATGATACTTGATAAAAGTTAATTTTCTTAGGGGAAATAACAAATGACTTCCCTGTACATTATGGGTAGAAAAATGATGATGGTGGTGGTGGTGGTGGTGGTGGCAAAGAGTCCACAAAAATCATAGATGGAAATATTCCAATTTCTCCAGTAAAATACAAAGTTATACAATTCTCTGATTCATAAAAATAAAGTCATAAAACATTTACTGTTTTCTTAGTTTTAGCTTTTGATAAAAAGTGTGACTTATTATTTAACAAGAGTGCATATGACTAAGTTTTAAGTGTGAAATGAAATTTGGAAATAAATAACTTGAGATATGGTATAATTGATGCAGGCAGGCCAGTCTGAGGACAAAGAGGGGGTCCTGAAAAACTAGTCAGAAGGTCCTTGGCTTCAAGCAAGATAGAAATCAGACGTTAACCAGCAGTTTGTAAATCTCACAGAGATTTACATACATATACATATATGCATATATGTACACACACACATATACATACATATATATACATGTATATGTGTATATATATATACACATACATATGTATGTATATGTATATGTATATATATATATATATATATATATATATATGTACATCTTTATATATGGAGAGACAGAGGGAGAGAGAGAGATGGATAAGGAGAGAGCATCCAAGAGACTTGGAAAGGAAAATAGCATGAGTCTGTCTTGCTTGAGGTCTGGGGTTTTTACTGGCAATTGTGGTCTGGTGCACATGTCCTCTTAGGCATCCAGGAATTGGGCAGAATAAGGAGAGGGTCCAGGTGTCCTTCATAAGTCACTAATTCCCTGAAACCAGGGGATTTGGTGTCAAGGTGGTTGGAGTCAGTGGTCTTAGAGAACTTTTATGAAGACCCTGCATGGTCACACCTTAGATGTTCTGTATAGTGCTGGAAGCCTCCAAAGATACCATTATCTCTTTGTTCCTTACAAGGAAAACATGTTATTTGTATTTCAAAGCATGTGTAGAGTGGGGTTGGAGTGCAAGCCCTAGGAAGAATAGAAACTGGATAGGAAGCAACAAAACAAAAACAAACAAAAAGCTTTTTTTCACTCATGGGGTTCCTTCAGTTTCCATGCCTCATAATTATGTCAGCTATGATTGAATATTGCCCAAATTCTCTACACATTTCTATATTCATTCATTTTAAGTATATCTTTTCAGATTCCCTTATCAAAGAGCAGAGTCTATATCTTCACTCCTTGAATCTGAAATAGCCAGATGACTTTTTTGTCAGTGTTATTTCTGAAACTAAGCCTCAACAGGATTTTATATACTTTCTCCTAGACCTTTGTCTTATTCATGAAAGTAAGCCAGTACTGTGTAGCTGTAGGATAAATACCACATGGAAGAGAGTTGAGGTAACCCAGCCAAGAACCATAGGACTCCCAGAGGCAAAGCCACCTAGCTTCATTAGCAGTGCTTAAGGGAGACCAGCAGCTACAGTAAGAACCCCTTCCCACAGGCTAATTTTTAACATATCAAGAACAGTGAATTATTGCTTAAAATACCCAGTTTTGTGGTGCCTTTTCACGGAGCAATATTATGGCAATACATTACTAATACAACAGCCTAAAATGATTACATCATTCTGAGACACTAAGGAAATGTTATAATTGTGCTATAACAAGTTGAATTATAATACTTTTCTTTTAATAAAGGAAGTAGAAAGTGAGTTTGGCAAACATGGGTTTAGTTACAAATTTCATCATAAAATAGAAAATTAATTAGCTTTTTGGGGCATTGCTTTCCTCATGTTATAAATTGGAACTACCAATTTTATGTTACCAATAGTAACTACCCCTTTGTTGCCGGCAAATAGGCCTGCATATTAAAAGCAAAATAATTAAAACAAAATAATCTAAATCTTTTTCAATGCTTTAGCCATTGACCTACATGGAGAGTCTGTTAACTAACACATAAGCTAGGAATTTCTTACTAAATGTGTTACCAAAAAAAAAAAAAAAATCATTGGAATACTATTTAAATATCATCATCATCATTAATTGATAAATGCAAGCAAACATTCTCACACTCAGAAAATGGAAATTATTTTAATAATCCTTTAAAGAAGGAAGAGTTTAAATACGGAATCACATATTTTTATTTAAATTTAACACAAAAAGACGTATGGATGGATCACACAGAGCATTTTTAAATACTATAGAAGGTATTCAAACTTTTAAAACATATGTCAGCACATAGGATATCTAGCTACTTTTTGAGAAGCTTAGTAAATTCTATTCATACAAATAATATTGAAAGCAAGACTTCATTGATTAAAACAAATATATTAAAGATTCCTAAGTAATAAATAATATTAACAAAACTTTTGTATCGAAGGATGTTTTTTCAAAAACATTTTTTTCTTTAGAACATATAAAAGAAAATAAATATATTGTATATAATAATTATACTCCCTGACCAGATGTGATTTATTCCAGAAATGCAAGATTCTTTAATATTCAAAATCAATCAATATTATCAACCAAACTGATAAGCTACTGATCACATCAATTGATATAGAAAATCATGAGGGACTCACAATCTATAAGTAATAATCTAATTCAACAAAGTCACAGGACATAATAAAAACATGCAAGAATCAGTTGTGTTTCCATGTACTAAAAATGAACATTTGGAAACCAGTATTTAAAATACTTTACCATTTAAAATTGTTTCAAAGGACATTAAATACTCAGATGTAAATATAACAAAACATGTACAGAATTTGTATGCAGAAAAATCACCAAAAAAGTTAATAAAGGAAGACACATATTGTGCTCATGATTTGGGAGACTTGATATAGTTAATATGTCAATTGTCCCCAAGACTGATATTTCAGATGGGCACAATGACTATTAGAATCCCAGAAAAGTTGTTTTTTTTTTTCAATATATAAACATATTCTAAACTTGACATGGAAATTAAAATAAACTAGAATACCTAGAACAATTGTTTAAAAAAAGTGTGAGAGGAAACTACCTGATTTTAGTAATACTAGGTATCTGCAGCAATCAAGATAGTGTGGTATTGAAAATGGATAGACACAGAGATCAAAGAAGGAGCAGAAAAACTAGAAATAGACCCACACAAGTATGCACAATTGGATTTTGGCAAATTTACAAAGACAATTAAATGAAGTATGGGTGACATTTCAACAAGTATTAAGCATGGCATCTCATGATCTGTAAAAGAAAATATTGATAAGTTACACTTCATCAAAATTTAAAATGCATGCTCCATGAAAGACCCTGTTGAGAAGATGGAAAAACAAGCTACAGCTGGGAGGAAATATTTGCAAACCACCTACAGGACAGAAAATAAACATCTTTAATATTTAAAAAACTTGAAACTTAGAAAAAAAAACCAAGAAATTCAATTAAAAGTGGACAAATACTGTGACCAGATATTTCACCAAAGACAACATACTGATAGCAAGTAAGCATATGAATATGTTCAATATCATTAAGCATTAAGGAAATGAAAATAAAAATCATGGCATATTCGAAAGATTAAGTTAATGAGATAATGATAATACTGAATGTTGGCCAGGTAAAGGATATATTGAATTTCTCATAAATTGCTGATAAGACTGTATAATGGTATAACAGACAGTATTTGGGCAATCTCTTGTAAAACTAAAATGCACTTACTATATGACCTAGCAGTCCTATTCCTGGGATTTATCTCAGAGAAATGAAGCCTTATGTTCACACACACAAATTGTACATGGATGTTCATGGAAGGTTTATTTGTAACCCAAAATTGTAAATAACCCTGTTGTTCTTCAACTAAAATGTTTTAACAAACCATGGTGTATCTATACCATAAATATTACACAGGAGTAAAAAGGAATGAACTGTTGACACATACAATCACCTCCATGGATCTTAAAGGACCCAGGATGAGTAGAAATGCCAGTCTCAAAAGGCTGCATACTATACATTTCATTTATATCAAGTTTTTAAGCCAACATAGGGATAGAAAACAGATTAGCTGTTAATGTAAATAGTTTAAGAAGAGTAGGGTTGGTGTTACTACAAAGAGGTAGTATAAAGGAGTTTCTTTGAGATGATGAAGTGCTGTTTCTTGGTTGTGGTGGTGGTAAACCAAATCGATATGTGGGAAAGTTTCATAGAATTACACACACATAAACTCAAATAAGTGTGTGTAAAAGCTGTTGAGATATGAATATAATCTGTAGTCTAACAGTATTCTACCAATATCAATTTCCTTATTTTCTTTTTGTGAAATAGTTATGTGAGATGGCACTATTAGAGGAAGAATGGAGATAGGTCAACAGGATTCTCTGTACTATGTTTGCAGATTCCTGCATATTTATGATTATTTCAAAATAAAAAAATACCCTCTAGGTTTTTTTAGATTTTTTTAACTTTTTTTTTTTTTGAGAGAAAGTGAGAATGAGAATGAGTGGAGGAGGGGCAGGGAGAGAGGGAGAGAGAGAATTCCAAGCAGGCTCTGCACTGTCAGACTGGAGCCTGATGTGGGGCTCAAACTCACAAACCGTGAGATCATGAGCCAAGTGGAAACCAAGAGCCTGATGCTTAACCACTGAGCCACACAGGCACCCCTCGTGTTCTAAATTTTTAAACAATTTTTTAATAAACCAGAGGGGCATGAATGGCTCAATCAGTTAAGTATCTGACTCTAGACTTCTACTCAGGTCATGATCTCACACTTTGTGGGATCAAGGCCTGTGTTGGGCTTCACTCCAAAGCGCAGAGTCTGCTTGGGATTCTCTCTCTACCCCTCTTTCTGCCTCTCCCCCACTCATGCTTGCTCTCTCTCTCAAAATAAATAAATAAACTTAAAAATATTTAATTAACCAGAATTTAATACTTCATATTGGTTCATCACTAGTCAATGGAGTTTCCTCACATTAGCCTGCATTTCTAATGTTCCAGACATATGCATTTATAACTAACCGAGGATACCTTATCAAGAACTTTTCTGTCTCTATAGCATTGTATGTTCTATATCCTTCAACTTCCATCTCCACAGGGGAGCTAACTCTAAAAGTACAGGCCAATATAATCTATTCTGGAAAATTCTCTTAGACTTACTGTAAATGGTATTGTAGTGTAAGTCTACTATGAATACCTCTCCCCACATCTATACAAATACCTATGTACAAATCCCTACCATGAAACTTGTTTTCTTATTACAGAGTATATGTTTCTGAGAGAATTAGAGTGCAATATATGGGTAAGAACTATTTTCAGTATTTCCATCTTTTCATATGGTACATAGAATATAGTGGTCCATATTATAGAAGTTGATAATGACAGATTAAATAAATAAAATATTTTGGAGGTACACTATGATCTAGAAGTTGACTTTAATTATCTGGATTAAAAGATAGACCTGATTTTTCAAAATAGATCTGGAATGTTTTTAATATAACATTGCCTTTCAGATATTTTTTATTATTGTTGTTATCAATTGTGAAATCCTACAGACACTGATTAATTTTGTGAATCAAATTATTGAATATTGAACTCTTAGGAAATTTTTTTGAATATTTTAAGCATAATTCTTATGCCACATATATCATTTGTCTTCTACAGTTCCTTAAATTATTCATATAAATAAGTGTTGTATGAAATTGTTTTGGGGAACCCAAATGTAAGAACACTTATTTTACTTTCTAGTGAAACTATATCTCAAGAGTTTAATTCTGGGAGTGCGTGGGTGGCTCAGTAGGTTGAGCGTCTGACTTCAGCTCAGGTCAAGATCTCATGGCTCATAAGTTTGAGCCTCGCCTCAAGCTCTGTGCTGATGGCCCAGAGCCTGGAGCCTGTTTTGGATTCTATGTCTCCCTCTCTCACTACCCCGCCCCCACTCACTCTGTCTCTCTCTCAAAAATAAATAAAAATTAAAAAAAAATTTTTAAGAGTTTAATTCTGAAGATCATGCTTGTTGCTATATATCATCTATTACTGTATACACATTTATTTCTGTTTTTGTGCATTTCCAATGTTACTTTGCAATGGTTAAAGTGCTTCTTCATCTTAACTTTAGACTCAAAAACACACCTTGCTTTTATTTACTGTAAGTTTTATCTAATTCTATCTACCAGAAAATTTAAATTTAAATTTGTAGACTATAAATGGAAAATTCAGTTAGAAGCTTTGTTTCTTATTCTTCATTCTAAATACCTTCACCTGCAGTTAGAGGAACTAAATACTTTGTTTTCTAGAAATGTTTGTATAGCAAGACATTCTTTGTATCACCTGTTGAAATTTCACATTCCAGTAGTTTAATAGAAGAGCTAATTTGTTTCTAAGTATGCAAATTCTTTTTTATATACTGTAGTTTTGATGTACAGATACAGCATATTGTAACACATGAGTTTTTTTTTTTAATTGAACAGATGTTAAGACTACAAAACTTTCTCATACTAAAATATTTGGAAAAAACATGGAGTATACAAATAGATTCTACAACAAAGACTGTTGAAAAACTGGAAAGTGTATGCATATCAAAGTGTCTAAACATGTAAGAAGATAAAATTGGTCTTTTCCGAGATGTCTTTTTATATATGATATGTCTGTGAATATCTCTATATACACATAATTGTAAGTGAATACTAAGTAAAAAAATATAGCAACTATTCTAAAAGGATTTAGGAATGGCACAAGCTGTTAGGGGAGAATTGAATTTTTATAAAGTGAAAAGGAACTTTATGACATTTATGTATCTACTTGCTGATAAAAATAGCTTTTATTGTTTAATTTTTTTCCACTTTCAGATTATATTGTCATTGGATATTGTGAATACTTAGTGGATAATAAAAAAAGTAACATAAAGTTTAATGTAGGACCATATTGCAACTAAATAAAGAACTGATCTCTCCTGTAATTTAGTTCTCAGTACTCACTGCTCACATATGTGCAGGCAATGGAATTGGGGTCTTCATTTCTTCATTACATTCTGGAGACCATGGTATCAAACCACACTTCCCCACCACCTGGAAATCCTAAGTCCCCTATTGTGGTTTATTTTCTATTGCCCTGATAGCTCTTTCACTCCTTTCCCAATCCTGTTAAATTCCATTTAATCCCCTCACTCTCAGATGATCTTTGTTCTCATGTCAGAGAGGAAATAAAATGCATTAGATAGGAACTGGATCAACTTCCTCAAAAAGACAAAATAAATAAATAAATAAAGACAAAATTAAAAAAAAAAAAAGAAAAAGTAAAACAAACAACAACAACAAACAACAGAAGAAAGAAAAGGGAAAAATATACAAATGGATGAGTTTCTCCTGCAACTAAAATCTAATTTCCTCATCTCTGTCCTGATTCAATGCTTTTCTGTCTTCCCAGGAATTTCTTTACTGGCACACTTTTACCTTTATTCCCTTCTTCTCTTCTTGATTTTTTTTGGTAAGTATTTGAGAATATTCAGATTGTTTCATCAATAGAAAAAGTAAATACTGCCTCTCCCTAGATAACTACCTATTGTGCAGGCCCATCTGGCAAGCTGTCAAACCCCCTCTTTCATTTTATAGCCACTTTGCTGCATGGTATAGTTTAGCACACTAGCCATGTACACTACTTTTCATTTGCTTCAAGTGAGAACATGCACACACGCACACATACACACACACACACACACACACAACCTGCTTTCTCTTTACATTTCTGGCCACTCTTGCAGAAACATTTTTTTTATTTTATTTTTTATTTTTTATAATTTACATCCAACTTGGTTAGCATATAGTGAAATAATGATTTCAGGAGTAGATTGCTTAATGCTCCTTACCCATTAAGCCCATCCCCCCCTCCCACGACCCCTCCAGTAACCCTCAGTTTGTTCTTCATATTTAAGAGTCTCTTCCTTTTTGTCTCCCTCCCCATTTTTATATTATTTTTGTTTCCCTTCCCTTATTTTCAACTGTTTTTCTCTTAAAGTCCTCATATGAGTGAAGTCATATGATTTTTGTCTTTCTCTGACTGACTCGTTTCACTTAGCATAATACCCTCTAGTTCCATCCACGTAGTTGCAAATGGCAAAATTCCATTCTTTTTGATTGCCGAGAAATACTCCATTGTATACATATATACATCATATCTTCTTTTTCTATTCATCCATCAATGGACATTGGGCTCTTTCCATACTTTGGCTATTGTTGATAGTGCTGCTATAAACATGAAGGTGCATGTGTCCCTTCGAAACAGCACCCCTGTATCCAGTGGATAAATGCCTAGTAGTGCAATTGCTGGGTCATAGGGTAGTTCTATTTTTAGTTTTTTTTAGGAACCTCCATACTGTTTTCCAGAGTGTCTGCCCCAGCTTACATTCCCACCAACAATGCAAAAGAGATCCTCTTTCTCTGCATCCTCACCAGTATCTATTGTTTCCTGAGTTGTTAATGTTAGCTATTCTGACAGGTGTAAGGTGGTATCTCATTGTGGCTTTGATTTGTATTTCCCTGATGATGAGTGATGTTGAGCATTTTTCCATGTGTCAGTTGGCCACTTGGATGTCTTCTTTGGAGAAGTGTCTATTCATGTCTTTTGCCCATTTCTTTACTGGATTATTTATTTTTTGGGTGTTGAGTTTGATAAGTTCTTTATACATTTTGGAAACTAACCCTTTATCCGATATGTCATTTGCAAATATCTTCTCCCATTCTGTTGGTTGCCTTTTAGTTTTGCTGATTGTTCCCTTCGCTGTGCAGAAGACTTTTATTTTGATGAGGTCCCAGTAGTTCATTTTTGCTTTTGTTTCCCTTGTCTCCAGAGACATGTTGAGTAAGAAGTTGCTGCGGGCAAGATCAAAGAAGTTTTTTGTGCTTTCTCCTGGAGGATTCTGTTGGCTTCCTGTCTTACATTTCATCCATTTTGAGTTTATTTTTGTGTATGGTGTAAGAAAGTGGTCCAGGGTCATTCTTCTGCATGTCGCTGTCCAGTTTTCCCAGCACCACTTGCTGAGGAGACTGTCTTTATTCCATTGGATATTCTTTCCTGCTTTGTCAAAGATTAGATGGCCATATGTTTGTGTGTCCATTTCTGGGTTCTCTATTCTGTTACATCGATCTGAGTATCTGTTCTTGTGCCAGTACCATACTGTCTTGATGATTACAGCTTTGTAGTATAGCTTGAAGTATGGGATTGTGATGCCTCCTGCTTTGGTTTTCTTTTTCAAGATTGCTTTGGCTATTTGGGGCCTTTTTAGGTTCCATACAAATTTTAGGATTATTTTTTTCTAGCTCTGTGAAGAATGCTGGTGTTACTTTGATAGGGATTGCATTGAATATGTAGATTGCTTTGGGTAGTATCGACATTTTAACAATATATTCTTCCTATCCAGGAGCATGGAATCTTTTTCTATTTTTTTGTGTCTTCTTCAGTTTCTTTCATAAGCTTTCTATAGTTTTCAGTATATAGATTTGTCACCTCTTTGGTGAGATTTATTACTAGGTATTTTATGGTTTTTTGTGCAACTGTAAATGGGATCAATTCCTTGATTTCTCCTTCTGTCGTTTCATTGTTGGTGTATAGGAATGCAACTGATTTCTGTGCATTGATTTTATATGCTGCAAATTTGTTGAATTCATGAATCAGTTCTAACAGTGTTTTAGTGGAATCTTTTGGGTTCTCCATATAGAGTATCATGTCATCTGTGAAGAGTGAAAGTCTGACCTCCCTCTGGCCAATTTGGATGCCTTTTATTTCTTTGTGTCGTCTGACTGCAGAGGCTAAGACTTCCAATACTATGTTGAATAACAGTGGTGAGAGTGAACATCCCTGTCTTGCTCCTGATCTTAGGGGGAAAGCTCTCAGATTTTCCCCATTGAGGATGATATTAGCGTTGGGTCGTTCATATATGACTTTTATGATCTCGAGGTATGCTCCTTGTATCACTACTTTCTTGAGGGATTTTATCAAGAAAGGATGCTGTATTTTGTCAAATGCTTTCTCTGCATCTATTGAGAGGATCATATGGTTCTTGTCCTTTCTTTTATTGATGTGATGAATCATGTTAATTGTTTTGTGGATATTGAACCAGCCCTGCATCCCAGGTATAAATCCCACTTGGTCGTGGTGAATAATATTTTTAATGTATTGTTGGATCCAGTTGGCTAATATCTTGTTGAGGATTTTTGCATCCATGTTCAGCAGGGAAATTAGTGTATAGTTCTCCTTTTTAGTGGGGTAACTGTCTGGTTTGGAATCAAGGTAATGCTGGATTCATAGAAAGAGTTTGGAAGTTTTCCTTCCACTTATATTTTTTGGAACAGCTTCAAGAGAGTAGGTGTTAACTCTTTTTTCAATGTTTGGTAGAATTCCCCTGGAAAGCCATCTGGCCATGGACTCATGTTTTTTGGAAGATTTTGATTACTAATTTAATTTCCTTACTGGTTACAGGTGTATTCAAATTTTCTATTTCTTCCTGTTTCAGTTTTGGTAGTGTATATGTTTCTAGGAATTTTTCCATTTCTTCCAGATTACCCATTTTATTGGCATATAATTGCTCATAATATTCTCTCATTATTGTTTTCATTTCTGTTGTGTTGGTTGTGATCTCTCCTCTTTCATTCTTGATTTTATTTATTTGGGCCCTTACCTTTCTCTTTTTGATCAAACTGGCTAGTGGTTTATCAATTTTCTTACTTCTTTCAAAGAACCCACTTCTGGCTTCATTGATCTGTTCTACTGTTTTTTGGTTCAGATAGCATTGATTTCAATATCATTAATAATAAATAATCTTTATTATTCCCTTTCTTCTGCTGGCTTTGGGTTTTATTTGGTGTTCTTTTTCCAGTTCGTTAAGGCATAAGGTTAGGTTGTGTATCTGAGATCCTTCTTCCTTCTTTAGGAAGGCCTGGATTGCTATATACTTTCCTCTTATGACTGCCTTTGCTGCATCCCAGAGGTTTTGGGTTGTGGTGTTATCATTTTCATTGACTTCCATATACTTTTTAATTTCCTCTTTAACTGCTTGGTTAGCCCATTCATTCTTTAGTTGGATGTTCTTCAGTCTCCAAGTATTTGTTACCTTGCCACATTTTTTCTTGTGGTTGATTTCTAGTTTCATAGTGTTGTGATCTGAAAATATGCACAGTATGATTTCAATCTTTTTGTATTTACTTAGGGCTGATTTGTGTCCCAGCATGTAGTCTATTCTGGAGAACATTCCATGTGCACTGGAGAAGAATGTATATTCTGCTGCTTTAGGATGAAATGTTCCGAATATATCTGTTAAGTCCATCTGGTCCAGTGTGTCATCCAAAGCCATTGTTTCCTTGTTGATTTTTTGATAAGATGATCTGTCGATTTCTGTGAGTGGGGTGTTGAAGTATCCTACTATTATGGTATTACTATCGATGAGTTTCTTTATATTTGTGATTAATTGATTTATATATTTGGGTGCTTTCACACATGGTGCATCAATGTTTACAACTGTTAGGTCTTCTTGGTGGTTAGTCCCCTTGATTATGATATAGTGCCCTCCTGCATCTCTTGATACAGTCTTTATTTTAAAGTCTAGATTGTCTGATATAAGTATGGTACTCCGGCCTTCTTTTGTTGACAATTAGCATGATAGATTGTTCTCCATCCCCTTACATTCAATGTGAAGGTGTCTTTAGGTCTAAAGTGGGTCTCTTGTAAACAGCATATAGATGGATCTTGTTTTCTTATCCATTCTGTTACCCTATGTCTTTGGATTGGAGCATTGAGTCCACTGACATTTAGAGTGAGTACTGAAAGATATGAATTTATTGCCATTATGATGCTTGTAGAGTTGGAGTTTCTGGTAGTGTTCTCTGGTCCTTTCTAATCTTTGTTGCTTTTGGTATATATATATATATATAAAATATATAAATATATTATATATTATATATAATATATATAATATATAAATATATTATATATTATATAATATATATAAATATATATATAAATATATATATTTTTTAATATATATATAAATATATATATATATATTTTTTTCCATCTTTTCTCCCCTCAAGAAGTCCCCCTTAAAATTTCTTGCAGGGCTGGTTTAGTGGTCACAAACTTTTAATTTTTGTATGTCTGGGAAAGTTTTTATATCTCTTTGTATTTTGAATGACAGCCTTGCTGGATAAAGAATTCTTGGCTGCATATTTTTCTGATTCAGCACGTTGAGTATGTCCTGCCACCACTTTCTGGCCTGCCAAGTTTCTGTGGATAGGTCTGCTGCAAACCAGATCTGTCTTCTCTTGTAGGTTAGGGGCTTTTTTCCCTTGCTGCTTTCATGATTCTCTCTTTGCCTGTGTATTTTATGAATTTGACTATGATATGTCTTGTTGATGGTTGCTTCTTGTTGAATCTAATGGGGGTTCTCTGTGCTTCTTGGATTTTGATCTGTGTCTTTCCCCAGGTGAGGAAAGTTTTCTGCTATGATTTGCTTACATAACCCTTCTACCCCTATTTCTCTCGCTTCCTCTTCTGGGACCCCTATGATTCTGGTGTTCTTCCTTTTTAATGAGTCACTGATTTCTCTAATTCTTAAATTGTGCTCTTTTGCCTTAATCTCCCTCTTTTTTTCTGCTTTGTTATTCTCTATAAGTTTATCCTCTATATCGCTGATTCTCTGTTCTGCCTTGTCCATCCTTGCCGTTTCTGCATCTATCCATGATTGGAGCTCAGTTATAGCATTTTTAATTTCTCTGGGTATTTTTTACTTCTTTTATCTCTGCAGAAAGGGATTCTAATCTATTTTCGACTCCAACTAGTATTCTTATTATCATGATTCTAAATTCTGGTTCAGTCTTCTTGCTTGTATCTGTGTTGGTTAAATCCTTGGCTGTCATTTCTTCATGCTCTTTCTTTTTGGGTGAATTCCCTCATTTTGTCATTTGGAAAGGAAAAAAGGAATTAATGTGGTAGAAAAATTGAAAATAAAAAAATTAAAATTAAAAAATATTAAAATTAAACTTAAACACACACACACACACACACACACACACACACGCACACACAAATCGAATAGATGCTGCTAGATCCTAGGTGTGTTTTGGTCTGGGTGTTGAAAGTTGTTTGACAGATTAGAAAAAAAAGGGGAGGAGAAAAAAAAAGTAATCATTTGAGAATTTGAAAAAATGAATACACTGAAGTAGACTAAAATGAGATGATGGAGGTAAAATAAAATTTGAAAAAATATATACAAAAGTAAAGAATATAGTAGAAAAAAATTAAAGAAACATATATTTTATAAAAATTAAAAAATATGATTTTTTTCTTTTTCTGTATTTAGAAAAAAATGAAAAAAAGAAAAAAGATAAAAAAGAATAAAGAAAAGAAAAAGAAATCATTTGAAAATTTGAAAAAGTGAATACACTATAGTAGATTAAAATAAAATGATGGAAGTAAAATAGAATTTGAAAAAATTTACATAAAAGCAAAAATATAGTAATAAAAATTAAATAAAAACATTTGTAATAGAAATTGAAAGTAAAAATGAAGTTTTTCTCTTTCTGCATTCAAGAAAAAGAAAGGAAATGAAAAAGAGAAAAAAGAAAGAGAAAGAAAAAAAGGAAATTGCTTGCAAATTTGAAATGGTGATACATTGAAGTAGACTAAATCAAGAAAAAGAAAAGAATTATGAAAGAGAAAAAGAAAAAGAAAAAAGAAGAAAGAAAATTGAATAGATGAACCTGCTAACAGATTGAAGTAGGACTGAAATTACTTCATTTTCCCCTAGAAGTCAGGCTATGTAGCTCTTTATAGTCCATTAATTAAGCCAGTAGTGAGACTTGGGTTCTTGAAGAGCCAAGTTGGCCCAGGTGGGCAGTGCTCAGTGTAACAGCTCCGCTGTCCACTAGATGGCGCTGCCAGCCTACTGGGGTGGATTGTTGTGGTGCTTGTAGGTGCCTATGCGCATGTACGGGAGCGGTAAAAAATGGCACCACCCAGCTACCCAGTCTGTTCTCCCAGATCAACAATCGCGCACCTGCCCTCTGTCTTCAGCTCTAGTTCACTCCCTGCTTTTTCACTCTCCTTGACCAGGCCCCAGGCAGTACCTCTCTCCCAAGTTTTGTCTCAGATGTGGCTGTTTTCCCTGGGTGCTTACTTCTGAAGGACTGTGGTTTTGACTGGTTCCACCCCTCTGTGGGAGGGTCTCACTGAGCAATGGCCGAATGAGCAATGGCCGAATGTCGGCTGCACCCAGGAATTCTTGCTGGACCCTGCTGCTGCCAGTGCCCCGAGACTGCGGCTAGGTTCCAGCCCACCCCAGAAAAAATCATGAGACAGTGTAGCAGCAGTGTTTCAGGGATTACGGAAAATCACAACACACATCTAGCACCAGGTTTCACCCTTAAGGACCTTGTTCCAGCACCAGCGAATGTGGCCATTTTCTGGGGTCTGCTGGGACCAGGTGCTTTCAACAGTCTCTACAAAATGTCCTTCCAGCAGTGGAACCGCTTTCCCCTGTGTGGCCTGAGAACCTCCTGGACCCCACTCTGTTCCTGGGGATTCACCCTTCCACCAGAGTACCACAAGGTATCGAGCTGCAGAGATGCAGCCTTTGCACTCCCCTTGTTTGCAGTCTTAGCGGAATTTAAAACCCTCTCCTTTCTCCTTTCTCCCTTTTTAGTTTAGTCCCTGTGGCTGTTTCCAATTTTCCACTTTCTCTCCAGCTGCTTTTGGGGAGGGGTGCTTTTCCCATATTCTCCCCACCTCCCCAGACTCTGTCCCCTCTCTGCTACCTTTCGTGGCTTCTCGCTCCCCAAATTCACCTCTCTGCCCCGCATACCTGAGGAATTCTGTGGTTCAGGTTGTGCAGATTGTTGTATTAATCCTCCAATCAGTTTTCTAGGTCTGTAGGATGGTTTAGTGTTGGTCTGACTGTATTTCATGGATGTGCAACACACAAAAACTTCCATGCTGTTCTGTTATCTTGGCTCCTCCCCTTGCAGAAACATTTTTTAAAACCTCTTTTTTTCCCCCAAACATTGATTTGTATTTCCTAAATGTCTCTGCTAAGTCCTCATCTTAATACCACATATATTTCCTGGGCTGTCTCATTGATTTCCATGGCTTCAATTTTCATCCATTTTTTAACTCCTCCCAAATCTGCCTTTGCATTATAGCTTCTCCTAGATTTGGGAATGGAATATTGAATAATGCATTAGACACAACTCTCTGGATATTAGGAAGGAACCTCAAATTCATCATGTTCACAACTGAAATCTGGAATTTCTCTCCCAAGCGCCATTCTCCTATGCCTCCTGCTTATTGCAGGGTACGTATCAAACCTGAAGTGCCTAAAATAGAAGCAGGAGCATCATCTAGGATCTTGAAAAAATCTGCCCTGATATTATCCCTAATAGGATATTGTACAATCATTTAAAATAATTGATTTAGAAAAGAATTATAGACAATATTTGATCGACTTAATGTTCTGCCTTTTCTAGTATTCTTCTCTGAATTTAAAGAACGATTTCACTTATTTTTTCAATGATCTCATTTTGGTTAAGATGAAAGAAACTTTCATTAGTCTGGTTGTGAATAAATACCATAATTTTTCCTTATTTAGTAGAGCTCACCTTCGGTCAGCCTGACTTTCTTTTTTTTTAATTTTTTAATGTTTATTTATTTTTGAGAGAGAGAGAGGGTGCACAAATGGGGGAGGGACAGAGAGAGAGAGGGAGATACAGAATCAGAAGCAGGCTCCAGGCTCTGAGCTGTCAGCACAGAACTTGACGTGGGGCTCAAACTCAAGAACCATGAGATCATAACCTGAGCCAAAGTCAGATGCTTAACTGACTGAGCCACCCAGGAGCCCCAGCCTGGCTTTCTTTTTTGAATCTTATTCCAAGAAAATACTTCAAATAATCTTCTTAAGAAACTGAAAAATAAATGGTGTAAGTCGTGCTATTTATATTTATAATACCATTCATTATGGATATACTAGCAAATATATATTTTTAAATTCTGATCATGCATTACTAATACACATGAAACCTACATATAAATATGAAGTAAACTAAAACAAATTTCATATCAATGAATCCACCCTTATAGTATTATTGGCAATCCTATTCATAATATGTGAAATACGTTTCTTTTGCCTGATTTCCTATTTGGTTATTTATGTTATTTTACACGTTGATTTGTTACAGTTGTGCTGAATACTAAACTTTTATGTACTACAAGTTTTTCCCACTATCTCAAAGTGGAGCATTCTTATGAAAATTTTCTAAGCTGAAATGGTGTAAAATTAAGCAATTACCATTAATTTATATGGAAAAAGTTTTGAGCATTCCAAGCACGAAAAATTAACCTCTCTTAGGCTTTTCTGATCCGTTAGGCCACATCTTGCTAACAGATGCATAAAATAAATCAAGATAAAGCACAGAGGCTCACAGACACCATTCAAACTCTGGCAGCTTGATGCTGAGATGCTGAGTGTAGTTCCCAGGGAAGGCACTTGGTGACGCCACTCTCACTACTTGGGGTCCGGGCTGCCTCTGTAATGGCTCACTGCAAACTAAACTCTGAAAGCTATTTTTGCTTTTTGCCTTTTATCCTTTTGATTTATTTCAGATAGCAGGGAAAACTTGTACTGAAGGTCTTTTGTGAAGGCAGAGTGGTATAATGTGACCTTATATCCGTGGGAGATACCTGTATTTTCATTGCTTATTATTTCTCCCATTTTTTTACTTTTCTGTTGACTTTTAAAGAGATATTTTTATAATGAACATTTATAAGTGAAGTATAACCCCATCTTTAAAGATAACTCTACCATTTCTTTTCTCATTTTTCAGGAGAATTAGGAGCCCTCAGAGCAGTAACCGTTGTTATTTCTCATTTTACTTCTCTCCCTTCAGTTTCACGTTCTGATCAACAGAAAAGTATCCATTTTAGTTCTTTTACAGCAGAGAATCACTGCTTCTCAAATAAATAAATAAATAAATAAATAAATAAATAAATATATCTGCCTCTTTAATCATATTGTTCTTTAATGATACATATTTATTTTAATATTAAGAACTGATAATTTAATAAATATATGTTACATAGACATAAGAAATTGCCATCATAATATCTTTGACCCATTTGGAAACACAAGTCTTATATCCACAATAACTTCCCACAATAACTTATCATAGTGCTTTGTTTTATCTGTGCATTATTCAATAATTGCTTTGGGTACCCCAGTAAGATTCATATCTACCAATATGGTTTTAGTATAGTATTATATATAGAAACTTAAAAATAGTGTTATAATTTTCTTTGTATGATAAAAACCCTTTATTAGTTATTTTATTTTTGAACACATATCACCTCTCACTTATATTTGAGTCATACTTGTTATATGAATATATTCTAAAACTCTTTGATATGCACTGAATGAATGATATGTTATAAATCAAAACCATGTTGCTGTCACTACCTCAAATATTTGCTTAGATATATAAATGATTACAGTGTTTTTAGTACAAGAAAAATTAAAACAAAATAAGCCATATATCTGTTCTGATGTGTCAAATATAGTCATTTTTTCTCAAAATTCAAAATATTATACAAGATATAATTTTTAAAAATATTCTGATATTAAAATATGGTATTTATATCTTCTTGAAGATATTTATGAATTCAAAAGTAGTGGGTTAGCTTAAATCTCTATACCACAAAGTATTTGGTACATTCCTGTTAGAGTCAGCATCAAGGCAACATTTGCCCTTACTAGTGTTACTATTCATTATTGTTCTACTATTCATTTATTGCTAATGCAAAACAGCAAAATGAATAAATAAGGTTAATAAGCTAGGAGGAAAACAGTTGTTATTTACATATTATATGAAATATGATCACATAGTAATAAATCCCAACAGAGCCAACTAACCACTAATCTTAAATAATTTAAAAGATCTAAAAAGTGGTAAGTTAAAAAGTCAATACAAATAATAAAAAAAGTCAGAAAAACATATAAATAAAAATGAAAACTTTTGTTCACTGTCAGAAAGTCTGAATAAAGCCTTAACATTGTACAGATGTCAATTATTTCCACATTATACTGTTACCCATAAATCAAATTCAACCCAAAACATTATTATATAATTTGTGGAAGTTAACACATTAATTCTAAAATTAATATTGCAGATTAAGGGGCTAAGAATAGCCCAGAAAATTTTGAACAAGATCCCATTTTTTGTCATGAAATTAATAATATTTTAATATATCTCTATGAAATATATTTACTTTTTTCTTCAGGATAGCCTCTTTTATACTTTTCATCATTTATTTCTATTTCTGTTATTTATCATATTTTTTACTGATCTAAAGGAGTTCCTCATATATTATTGATAAGACATTTTGTTTATTGTACATAGAAAATACATGTATTCTCCCTCTTCTGCTTGTCATTTAACTTCACTTATAATGTCTTTTCTCAGGCAGAAGTTTTAATGTTCCTTCAAGGCTTTTGAAGTGATTTTGCATTTTGCCTGGGAAAGATTTTTGTACTCCATGACTATGCTATATAGTATTTGTTTTGTTTTGTAAATTATTAAAATTTTGACTTAATACAAGGTCCAATTATGTAACTATGTGACAGGTTTTGGAAAATACTTTAAGTGAATTTTTGAATATTATATAGTCTTGTTGATTAATTCTTCCTATTGATTTTGTTGAAAAAAACTCATTACATAATTATTCTTTGTAATTTGATGACCATAACTGTTCAGTATACAAAATTTTAATGACCACAGTATCTTCTTCCTAATATGTCACAACATTATCATAAAATTGCACATTAAGAACTATACATTTATTTAGTCTTAATTAGAATTTATTTTCTTCCCGTTGCTTCTTAAACTGGTTGCCATTCTCTTTTTTTTTTTTTCAACGTTTTTTACTTATTTTTGGGACAGAGAGAGACAGAGCATGAACGGGGGAGGGGCAGAGAGAGAGGGAGACACAGAATCGGAAACAGGCTCCAGGCTCCGAGCCATCCGCCCAGAGCCTGACGCGGGGCTCGAACTCATGGACCGTGAGATCATGACCTGGCTGAAGTCGGATGCTTAACCGACTGCGCCACCCAGGTGCCCCGCCATTCTCTTTCTTTAGTTTATTTTTATGTTGCTAGATAGGATTGTCACTATTTTTCCAGATATCATGATTAAATTGATTAGTTTCCAAGTTTTTTCATATTGAAAGATGAGTTTATTATTCATTTATTGGTGTAATTGAAATACAGTAAAACACATAAACCAAGTGTACTGTTCAATGAGTGTTACAAATGCATATACCTATGTGACTGACAGACTTATGTACATTTCCATCTCCTCAGAAATATCCCTCAAGCCCCTTCCTCCCCAATCTCCTTTCATAACAAAGTGGCCACTCTACTGGTGATCTTCACCTCAGATTAATTTAATTAGTCTCTAACTTCATATGTACTCTGTTATTTTTTTCCATTGGACATGTTTTTAAGATTTTTTTTTCAATATATGAAATTTATTGTCAAATTGGTTTCCATACAACACCCAGTGCTCATCCCAAAAGGTGCCCTCCTCAATACCCATCACCCACCCTCCCCTGTTTTTGAGATCAGTCATGTTGTTACATTTAAAATTTTTTTTTCAACGTTTATTTATTTTTGGGACAGAGAGAGACAGAGCATGAACGGGGGAGGGGCAGAGAGAGAGGGAGACACAGAATCAGAAACAGGC
Organism: Prionailurus bengalensis; assembly: GCF_016509475.1. Classification (NCBI taxonomy): domain Eukaryota; kingdom Metazoa; phylum Chordata; class Mammalia; order Carnivora; family Felidae; genus Prionailurus; species Prionailurus bengalensis. Next base: position 92,734,466 of record NC_057349.1, read on the forward strand.
TCCAGGCTCTGAGCCATCAGCCCAGAGCCCGACGTGGGGCTTGAACTCACGGACCGTGAGATCGTGACCTGGCTGAAGTCGGACGCTTAACCAACTGCGCCACCCAGGCGCCCCAATGTTGTTACATTTAGTATTTTGTCTTTATTTACTGCTGAAAAATACCCCCTTTTGTTGATATACCATCATTTGTCAATTCAGTCTCCAACCTGATAAATATTTGAATTTTTAATTTTTTAAATGTTTATTTATTTTTGAGAGACAGAGAGAGACAGAGAATGAGCAAAAGAGGGGCAGAGAGAGAGGGAAACACAGAATCTGAATCAGGCTCCAGGCTCTGAGTTGTCAGCAGAGAGCCTGACGTGAGGCTTGAACCCATGAACCTTGAGATCATGACCTGAGCCAAAGCCAGGTATTTAACCGACTGAGCCAGCCAGGCACTCTGATATTTGAATTTTTCTAATGCATTACTTTTTATTGATTGATCCGTTGACTTATTACAGGATAAATTTCCAACTTGCTGCTTTAAATGTTCCTGATAAAGAAAGCATAATTTGCCAGATATCTTTTCAGGTAGTAGCTTAATTAGCCTAATATTTATCCCTTTGGGTTAATTCTGCACCTTGTTTTGGTTGTTACAGTTGTTGTTGTTGTTGTTGTTGTCTTTACACTTGGAATTTTTTCTGGGCTCTGTTGAGAACGATGTTCAATTTCTTAGAAATCTTTTCAAATTTTAGATTGGACTTTTGGTTTCTTTTTTGGTTCCTCTTTCCCTTCTCCTCTAACATCTTAGTATTTTCTACAAATACTTTAACTTCTCACATTCACTAATGGCCCCATCCCAGTACTCTAATGAGTTTTTCTTAATCTTTTTATCATTTCAAAGGGGTTTTGGATGTGGGGGCAGAGATAAAATTATTCATTCTATTTGGTCAACATACTGCTCATCTTTCCATAGTCCTTGTCACTTTGTATTGCAATTTCTAAATAACTTGTCTTATCTTTCATTATTCAATAAACTCAATGAGAGTAAAGTCATGTTTGTGTTTTTTAAAAAAACACTTTATTGTGGTATGATTGTCATACAAAAGCTGTACATATTTAATGTATACAATTTGGTGAGTTTGGAGATAAGCGAATACCTTGAAACCATCACCACAATCTATGCCATAAATATCTTTCACCTCCAAAAGTTTCATTCCACTTTACTTATGTATTATAATAAATAATCATTATTTTTGTGTGTATAAGAACTTTTAACATACAAGTTATGCTACCCTCTTAGCAATTATCTTAATTGCCATGAAATTCCCTGAACTTAGTACCTTCTTGGTGCACACTCAGTGCTCAACAAACGCTTGTGTAATGAATAAAGGAGGACATTTATAAAACTTATTAAAGCACTAACATTGGTTATGAATATGCAGTGTAATTACAGCTAATCTTAAATGGCATTATCTTCAATTTGCTGTAAAAATAATTCTAATGGACAGTTATTTACATAAAAAAAGAACTGATAACTTAAGGATAGTTAAGAGATCATGCAATACATAATATACAGTATAAGTATTTATGAAAGGAAATTAGAAAAATGGTTAAAAACAACCATGTCAGAATAGTAGAACCTTGGATGATTTCACATTGTTGTTTATATTCTTAATAAATTATAACTTCCCAACAACAATCCCACTCTAATTTCATGCTAAGAATAACATAGATGATAGGAGAAAATGTCAATAGTTTTGTTTTTTTTTTTCTCAGTATTTACCATCTTTTAGCAGAAAATAACATATTTTTGGAGTTTTATGCCTCAAGAGAAAATTTGGGAACACTCCAATGGCATAATCTTTGTACAGTTTGTTGACTTAGAACTTTTATGTGGTTATAGTTGTCTCCTTGCTATTTCCACTCCCAGGATAATGTTATAAAGGGTGTATCTGTGACAATCATGTGGCAAGACCAATTTGTGTGATGTAAAAGCTTAATTTGTTGGTTAAAAAATGTTCATTTACTATGTTCCTTTACTCTTTTCTTGGTAAGGACTTTGATTGTTCAATAACAATTAAAAATGGCCTCAAATATGGGATAGAGAAAACCTAGGGAGCAAATCAGCCAGCCAAAAGTCCAAAGAATGCCTAAGAGAAATACTTGTATGCATTTTTGGTTATGGAAAGACCAGGACACTAATGTACTGTAGTAAACTTATTATAGGAAATATAGGGTAGTGATTATATATGTGTGTACTTCGTAGCGTGTAGAGATTTTATATATATATATAATATATATATAAAATATATATATATGTTTATATATATGTTTTTATATATGTTTAACATATATATATAATTTTACATATATACAAACACACACACTGTACCTGAATGGCCCTTGTGGTGTATTTACACAAATAAATATACAAGTAAAATTTTATTATTGTTTGATTTAACAGTAGCAGCTTCAATACATATCTATGCAGTTCATTTTATCTAATTTGTAATAGAAACAGAAATAAGACATTATTATTTTTGTTATTAAACATGCTAAGTCATATTCCTTAAATAAGTTATACTAATTGTCTCTATGTTAACAATGTAATTGTGTTAATTGTTCATCCAAATTTACAGAACAGACTGCTTTAAAGAATATTAGTGGTATCTAGCTAAATCCCACCCTTGTCTAAGTGTGTGAAACCCTCCAAAACTTTCTGACAAGTGATCTCACCATCTCAAATAAAACAACTGCAAACATTAGTTAGGTAAATGAAGTAATTGTTGTCACATGTAATATTGTTCTGCCTAGTCTTGAACTGAAATCCACTTCCCTTTAAATGCTGTTCATTGACACTTGCCATATTTCAACTTTTTTAAAGCATGTTCTAATGAATTTCAGGGGGAAAATCACATAACGTCTCCCATAGTGAAAATAATCTTACAATATTCCCTCTATAGCCATGACTATAGTGATTGATTAGTGTATTTTCCTCATATAAATATAAATATGAAAAAAAATATATTTTTGGCCTCAGTTGCATACATCTATATGGAAATACTCTGTAAAACATATTGTTTGGACTTCGTTTCACTAAATAAATTCTTGGTGTGTCTGAGCAAACTTGAGAAAAGTTGCCACAAAATTATTTATTTGCATGACAAAATTAATTCCCAAACTTAAAACTAAAATGATGTCCAGTATATTCATGCTATTGAGTTTATGAGATGGTTTGAATTTTGCATATTCTTTTTCATATGAGGCCATTGTCATTTGCTTATTTTTTTATTTAAACATTGCTTTCTCTATTTTAACATTATTACTTTACATTTTTATGTAAAAATTACTAAGTAATGCAAATTATTAATTCAAGAAATACCTTTAATCTTTATGTAATTTGATCTAAATAGCCAAGGTGTTTAGGATAAATTTTAGGCTTTCTAAATGTAGATATTTCTCACACGTATTGAAAAAAAATATGTTCATGCTTTTTTGTTACTAAAAGTAAAAGAGGGGCGCCTGGGTGGCGCAGTCGGTTAAGCGTCCGACTTCAGCCAGGTCACGATCTCGCGGTCCGTGAGTTTGAGCCCCACGTCGGGCTCTGGGCTGATGGCTCAGAGCCTGGAGCCTGTTTCCGATTCTGTGTCTCCCTCTCTCTCTGCCCCTCGCCCATTCATGCTCTGTCTCTCTCTGTCCCAAAAATAAATAAACGTTGAAAAAAAAATTTTTTTTAAAGTAAAAGAAAAATCATTTGCCATTTTCTCTGCTTCAGGAACTATTCTAAGACCTTGACTTACATTAATCCATTTAATCCTCTCAAGAAATGTATGAGATAGGCATGATTATTTTCACATTTTATAGATTTGAAACGGAGACAGGGAGGCTAATGACTGGTCTAAGTTGACATAACTAGTCTAGATTGGCCTGTAGCAGTCTGCTTCAGTGTCTAAGCTATTAGTCACCACCACACTAAAGGTTTTTACATTGATTCCTATGAAAAACAAACCAGCTGGACATAACCATTGTATGATCTCTCCCCTTCCTTCCTTGTAATTGTTTTAAATTTGAAGGTAACATTCAATTAACAAATTAATTTGATATTTTGTAATAAATGGACAGTTCTAAATTAATAATTCTGGAAAATAGAAAGCCCCTCTAGATAAATGTAGCCTGTGTATCATGAACTGCTTATTTACTGTTTTTTTTTTCTCCAATAGAGTTTGTTACATATAATATAACTGAAAAATAGATACCTTTCATTATCATAGCACTCTGCCTGACAGTTTTGGAGAGGATAATGTATTTCTGACAGGGGAAACTCACAGGAGAAGTAAAACCACATTCTACTCTGAGTACCAAATATGAAAGTTAAACACTTATAAACAGAGGATCTGTATGTATAGATCAACATAAAGATGAGTATTCTAACAATTATATACTCAAATCTGATTGAAGATTTTAGGAAATAGAGATAAAATCATTGACACTATCAATAATCTTATTAATATTTTTGTCTAGATTCTGCTAGGTTTCTAATGGAATATACATAGTATTTTAGAATAGATGTAACCATTTGAACTTAAGAGTTAATATAGCTAAATATTTTCTTGTTAGTATTCTGAAGCTCTTTTACAGAGAAGAATCAATGCTTATAGCTCTTTATATTAACCAATTACGCAAATTATTAGAACTACTTCAAATTATTTTCATAGTAGAAAACAAAAACATTTTTAATGTACTTCATGTTGTTTTGATGATGTTTTTACTATTTTAAAATTTTATTTATCATTGTATTTACTTTAATTATTATTTCTTTCTGTGTCTTGAGAAATTTTCCCTATGCATATGGTTGAGAAGATAATCCCCATATGTTTTCTTCTAGGATACTTGTATTTTTAGTTGTTATGTTTGATGTATTTTAAAATTAATTTTATTATCATGTGAAATAGGGGTTGAGATTCATTTATTTAAACATAGTTATCTAGTTCTAACAGCCATCATTGAAAAACTTTTCTTCTTCTATTGAATAATTTGATGCATATATGGGAAATCAATTAATTATAAAAGTGTGGGTCTAATTTTATACACTCTATTTTGTTCCATTGTTCCATTTAAATATTTTTATATTTAAATACCATACTGTTTTGTTAATTGTTGCCTCTTATTATGTATTGAGTTGGTCTTCTAACCATGGTTTTTCTATTTCAAGACTCTTTCATGACTCTTGATTTTTCACATTTTCACATATACTTTAAAAGCACCCAAACATTTCCGTTAAACATGCCCTCAGAGATTTAGTTTAGAATTGCTAAAATTAAACCTGTACATCAATTTACAGAGAATTGAGTTTTTAACAATACTCCATCGTTTAATCCATGGACATTGTATATCTCAGCAATGTTTTATAATTTCCAATGCAGAGATATTTCACATATTTTGTTAAATTAATGTCCATTTTCTTTTTGTCACTAATGTAAATAAATTGCTTTTGGTATCCATAAATACAACTGCTGTTAATATATTGAAATGCATGTAGTTTTGTTTACTGATCTTTTATCTGTGACCTTGATAAATTCACTTATTAGTTTTAGTAGTCTAATTGTATATTCTTTAGGATTTTCTATATGAGCCATCTTCCCTTTTGTGAATAAAACATGTTTTCTTTCTTTCTTCTCAATCTATGTCTTTTGTTCCTTCTTCATGCCTTATGGCATGAACAGGACCTGCAGGTACAATGCTGAATAGAGGTGAGAAGAATGGACAGCCTTATTTGACTTCTGACCTTAGAGGGAGAGGGTCTAATACTTCATGATTTATGTTTGGTGTTAAATGTAGGTGTTTGTGTGTGCCCTTTATTGGATTTAGGAATTTTTTTTACATTTCTAGCTTGCTGTTAGTTTTTATCAAAGCATGGGTATTAAAAAGTTGTCAAATGCTTTTTCCCACATCTATTGAGATTTTCTTTTTTCTCTTTGGCATAGATATTAACTTCCATAGTTTTAATTTCAAATATTTTTATGTTAATATTAACATAAATCAATGTTTGGTTTATGTTAAAACAATTTTATACTCACAGGATAAACTCTGCTTGATTATACTATATTATCCTTTTTATATATTGTCAAAAATTTTTTGCTAAAATTTGTTCAGGATTTTATCTGTATTCACAAGATGAACCCCCAGTTAGTCTTGGTGTATTATTATTTTTCTTTATTTATTTTTTTAATGTTTTAAATGTTTTATGCATTTTTGAAAGAGAGAGAAAGAGAGAGAGATCAGGAGTGAGGGAGGGACAGAGAGAGAGAGGGAGACATAGAATCCAAAGCAGGCTCAAGGCTTTGAGCTGTTAGCACAGAGCCCAATGTGGGGCTTGAACTCACAGGCTGTGAGATCATGACCTGAGCTGAAGTTGGATGCTTAACTGACTGAGCAACACAGGAGCCCCAATTTCTTGATGAATGTGATTTTATAATGTTTTAGTAAAAGATTTCTGCATTATATTATGGGGGATTTTGCTATGTAACTTTTTTCTTATAAAATCTTTATTGAATTGTGTTATCATAGTTGCTTTGGCTTCAATAAACAAGTAGAACAAGTAGAAACAAGTAAACAAGTAGACAAGTAAACAAGTAGACAAGTAAACAAGTAGAAAACTTTGCTCTCTGCTTATACTTTCTAAGAATAGTGTGTAAACTTTTTCTTTTTTTTTTTTGATGCGTGTTAGAATTTATAATTAAAACTATCTATCCCTGGAGTTTTCCTTGAGAGACCATTTTCTTGTAGCTGCTTTTAAATCACATTCATTTTTTTTTTTTTTAAACATAAGGCTATTCTGATTTGGGAGTGTGTGTTAATATTTGTAAATTTCTTTCAGTGACTGTGTCAATATAGTTTAAGTTGTCAAATTTATTGATTTAAGGTTATTTATAAATTTTTCTTTGCCTATACTTAAAATCTGAAGGATTTATATTACTATTTCATTATTCTTATAAACAATTTTTGTTTCTTTTCTCTTTTTTATATTAACTTGCTAGAGTTGTATAATTTTTCATGAATTGTTTATAGAATCAACCTCAAAAAATATCTACCATTTGTCTGCCTTCATTTCTTGATTTCCAATGTTAGTGTAAATTTGTTTTCATGTACTTGCTTTATACATTTATGTTTATATATTATCTTTATCATTTAGTAGAAAGAGTTTGCAATTATTCCTGCAATTCTTTGAACAATGAATGGGTTCTTTTTTGAACAATGGATTAGTTATAAATGTGTTGTTTAGCTATAACATTTGTGGCTTTTCTGGATATTTTACTAAGAATTAATTTTATTTTAATTCTGTTGTTGAAAATTATCATGAATTGCTTTATTGGCCAGCAGGTAGTACATCTTTAGGAAAAGTCCATATGAACTAGAAACAGAGTGAGCAGGGGAGGAGCAGAGAGAGAGAACGAGAGAGAGAGAGAGAGAGAGAGAGAGAGAGAATCCCAAGCAGGATCCATGCTGTCAGTGCAGAGCCCCCACATGTGCTCACTATCCATGAGATCATGACCTGAACTGAAACCAAGAGTTGGATGCTTAGCCTACTGAGCCACCCAGGTGCCCCTGTACACTTTTTTCAATCAAACAATGAGAGAAACATGCTAGAATCTCAAACTATGACTGTGTATTTTTCTATTTCTCATTCTACTTTATTTATACAAATATTTGTATTTATTATGAAACTCTATTATTAACCACATACACACATATTGTGATTATTATGTACCCAACAAATTGACTTTTTATTATTATGAAATTTCTCTTTCTATCTATGGTAATATTTCATTATTGAAAGCCTATTTTGTCTGATACTGACATAGGCAGCTCAAGTTTTATATTTCATTTCTTGGTACAGTATATTTGTTTCCTCCTTTGACTGTCAATGTTTCTAGGTCTCTATATTTAATATGTGTCTATATTTAATGTGGATCTTGCTTTTTTATTCAATATGACAATTTTGTCTTTTACTTCTCTATTTTATGTAAAAGTTGACATAACTGGATTTAGGCCTACATTTTTTTCTTTTTCATTTTTCCTGATAAACTTATTTTTGCATTTGGGTTTGTTCCAGATTTTAATTCATCATACAAACTATGCTAGCATTAACACTTCAATTATTTTCTCATCTCAGTAACATATGCCTGCCTGTGTCAAACCCACTCCTCCTTCCCCTCTTACCCAGACCAGGCAATTATTCCCAGACTTAAGAGTGACTGCAAGCTTTGATCACCTAACAAATGGCTCATCCATCTCTGGAACTTAATTTACTAACCATATGAAAATGTGTAAAGGAAACCTAACTCAAAATTGCAGTCAGGCTGTCAAGCATATACTACTCTATGTAGCTTGTATAGTCCAGCAGGAAGAAGGAAGATTTACTCTTAGGGCAACAGCAAGCTGTAGATACCCTGCAATAGCCAGCTATCCTGACCTGCAGCCAATGAGAGACCACCACCATTTCTCACTCTCATTTTCCTCCAATGAACTTTTCTTTGAAACAACTCTCCTCCTCCCCAACGTCCTCTTTTCCATTATAAAAGGATGCTCTCCTTTGTTCTCTGGACTTCCTTATGATTCATCATAGTTTGCTTGTCCTGAATTGCAATTCTTCTGCTATTCCCTAATAAATCTGATTTTCTGGCTGAATTGCTTACCTTTTTCTTTAAAAAAATGGCAGCCAACTATAGCATCTACTACTCTTCATAACTTTTATTATTTTTTCAATCTTTATTTATTTTTTAGAGATTGAGAGGGAGCAGGGTAAGGGCAGGAGAGAGGGAGACAGAGGATCTGAAGCTGACTCTGTGCTGACAGTGTAGAGCCCAATGTGGGGCTCTAACTCATGAACTGTGAGATTGTAACCACAGAATAAGACAGACACTTTACTGAGTGACTCAGGCACCCCTTCAATGACTTTAAACAAATGCATTATTTTCCATGTATCTTGTACTTTCTTATTGCTGCCAGAGTTATGGTCATTTGTGACTTTCTACACAGTAATCAAATATGAGTATTTGATATGAGATATCTCCTCCAGCAATTTTTAAAGGAAAGTTATGGATTTGTATAGACAAACAAATAAAATAAAACAGGATTTACAACCACACAGTCCTGGGTTTGTCTCTTAGTTTCTTCACTTTCTACCTGTGACATGGAGAAGTTACTTAATTTTTGGAGCCCCAATTAGCACATCTGTAAATCCCACTTCTTACAACCAATCATATATTATTCTGAAGATTAAATGAGATCTTATGTGTAAATTAATTTACAGCTACTCAGTTCCTTTACTGTGGTAGAACCTCAACAAATATTGAACTTCTGTGCATAAATAAATTTGGGTAATTTCTGTATAAGTTTATTTCATTAAATAAATAAAAAAATATTAGCTTGTTTAAAATTTAAAATTATTCAAAGTCCCATGTCACTCTGTGCCCCACACCCACAACTATGGTGGGGGCATGAGCTGTGGAAGGGCCCTGTGCAGCCCTCCTGTCCAGCTCCATAGAATCTTTACAGCACCTGCCCCCACACCTATGCCCATGTGTCCTCTGGCAACTTGTTGGTAGGCAGTGGCTGGGTGCAAGAAGCAATTCACAGAGCCACTGAAAAAGTGAGAAATTTGGAGGAGCAGAAGGAACCAAGCTAGATGATGATTTCAAAGAGATAGAGAGGAAAGTGGATCAGGGCTGTGATGGAAATAATGATGGAAATGATTGAATACTTTCAAGCCATCCCAGCTTCCAGAGATAAACTTATTGTGATCAACACCATGTCAAAATTCTTCATCCAGGGGAAAGCCAGGATATTCCCAGGCAGAAGTGCTGCTGGCAGAGGCCATGATCAAGTCTGGAAGAGGGCTTAGAGATGATTGTAACATTGGCCTAGCGATTGATGAGGCGGGAGGTCATTCAAGAACTTTTGGAGGTTTAAGACTTTTTGTGCATGGAAGTCAGGTGGAACTTGACCTCCTTTGGAACCTTCATGACAGTGATCTAAGGAAAATTAAGCATCATGTACAGAGGTTGGAGGGTCAAAACTTGGCCTTTGAGTGTAAGAAGAAATGAAAAGGCAAGATTCCAAATCAAGAGCTCCACAAGAGTCTGGAGAAATTTGATTAGTCTCAAGATGTTGATGAGGTAAACATGTTCAACAGGTGAGCCAGCTTTCTGCACTTGTGCAAACCCATCTGGAGTACCATAACCAGACAGTCCGGCTCCTGCTGGAAGTCACCCTCAGACTGGAAGAAAAAATAACACAAGCTTCATCTTAGCCTACAAGAGAATATCAGCCTAAACTACAAATGAGCCAGGAGCTTCCAGCTGGAGACAACAGTCAGCCCAATGGAAGCTTCTCCCTCATATACACTCATAAGTGCCACAGTGGATCAGCCCTGTGGCTGATTTGTGTACAACTTTGAACCTGAAAATGAAGGACAAATGGGTTTTAAAGAGGATGCTATCATCAAACTCACTAGCCAAATTGATGAGCACTAGTATAGGGGAATGCTTCATGGCCATTCAGGCTTCTTCCCCATCAACTACGTGGAGACTCTGGTTGCCTTGCCCCATTAAGATTTTAAGTGAACAGGCTCATCTCCTCTTGATCCAGATATTTAAGTTTAACTACTACTTTGGTAATGTTGCTCACAATACGTTCCAAGTGCAGGTTGAAGTGGTCCAAGTCATCAAGTTCCACTGACTTTCTTTGGTTGACTTGTACAATCCCACAAAAGTGATGGTGATGAGCAGTATCTTCTTAGCGTGTAAGGATGGCATGTGCTATTTCTACTTTCTCTCCAGCTGCTTTTGTGGGGGAAGGGGTGCATTTCATGTACTCCCCTTCATCTCCATCCTCTCTCCACAAGCAAAACCAGCTCCCTGCCCTCCACAGCTTCTCTCTCCCCCAGTTCACCTCTCCGTGTCAAGCACCTGCTGAGTTCTGTGGTTCAGATTGTGCAGATTGTTGTGTTAATCCTCAAATCAGTTTTCTAGGTGTGCAAGATGGTTAAGTGTTGATCTGGCTGTATTTCATGGACACAAGATGTAAAAAAACTTTCATACTGTTCCACCATCTTGGCTCCTCCCCAGTAGGTATGTGTTTTTAAGTAGCATGTGTGACTGGGTTAAGAAGCCTTTCTTCCAGCTAATGTGCTGGTAGTACCTTTTGCCAGACAAACTCTGGCAACTCCACACTCTGCATGCAGGGATAGCAATCTACTTGGAAGGAAGGTACATTAACTGATTTTTCCTAACACTGATTTTAGAACACACAAACACATTTGCATAACTTTATGTGTTTATGTGTAGTAACTTCAGAATGCAAGGCATGATACTCTCTGCTACTCTTTCTCCACCACCTAGAAGCAACCCGTTATGCAGTCTTTACAGACAAGTGAAGCCAGAGATTTCCCTCATTCAGATTAAAATTCTCTTTTTCTTAGTTCTTGTATTTCTACTGTTTCTTTCTGGATCCATTTTATTTTGATCATCCTTAATCTTATTATTAATGTTTTGATTCTTCTCTATTTACACCTATAACCCTTCAGAGGTTAGTCCTTACAGCACAGATGTTATGTCTTGTTACAAACTTCAGCAATCGTATTTCTAATGAAATAGCAATTTTAATTTTTTGATTTGTAAGCTTAAGTATTTCACAAATCTTTGAAAGAACAACTTCAAGAGATTTATTTCAAACTCAACAAGTACTTGTTGACCTGTTTTCTGGGGAGGGCAGTCGTTTTACATATAATATTTCATTTAGCCTTAATAATACTCTATGACAAAGGAGTTGATAATCATAATCCTTATATTAGATGTGAACCTACTTCTCTAAAATTTTAACTCCATATGAAAATCTGTGAGTACTCACTACTGTGCTGTTCTATATTTATGTGGCTTTATGATTAAAAAGGGGATTTCTTAAGTTAGCCATTTACATGCAAATAGGTACTGTATTACTAGAATGCCTCTCTCTAAATATTTTGCTAAATAGTTCTTTTTTTTTTTTTTTTTTTTTTTGCTAAATTGTTCTACTGCAAATGCATTGTCTAGCCTGGGGTTATTTTAATTCTTAATACCAGCGTTATACTGACACACTAAGTATTATAAGTTCTTAGTGACTCCTTCTATTATTGCTTTGCTAGGTTTTTTTTTAATTATGATATGCCCACCACTGTGGAAATGTTCTTCTCTTGCATGTACACACACACACATTAGTACACATGAAAGGACATGCGTGCATGCAGGCAAACACACACACGCATACAAACCTCTTGTTTTTTTGATCAAAAGATTTGGATATAATGAACTGCATTAGGAAAAACCCAGTCTACTTTGGATAAAACTTGGCAAGTATTTGACAGTATATATAATTGAGTTCAAATTGTTTTTGGTTTATAAAAGTAAACCCTGGTTCAGAGACAGGTTGATAAATACTACAGTAAAATTTAAGTCAACACTTAGTTTAAAATGGAGCACACTCTATAAAGTTGGAGCTTATAAACAACACAACGATTATAAACAATATTCCAGACTTCTGGCCAACTAAAATTTCACTGACATCTTGTAGGTGGAAAAAAAGTAAATAATCTCTACAAATCTTACAGACTTCAAACCAGATAAACAGCATCATTTATTAAAATGCTGGGAAGTTGATAATGATGATGATGATGATAAGCAAAATGGATAATAGTGTCTGGGATTTTGGAGGCCTTCCACCTACACTTTCTGCATGTATAAAGAGAAAAGCAAGCATCTGGCATACCAGATGGTTTATATTTGTGATGCCCAAGGAAAAAAGACTATGGAAGACAGAAAGACATGTTCCTACTGATACTAATAGTTTAGTATTCAAATTATGCTACAAGCATTTTGTCTCTATAGGAGATTAATGTTACTATGCATCAAAAAGAAATTTTAAAAATGAACTCTTAAGGCAAGAAGCAGACTGAATTTAAATGTATTTTCTTTGTGGAAAACTGAATCACCTAATTATATGAGGAATTTAACTAATTCTAACAGTATTATTTTTCCCAGCTTCTGGCCACCCATAGCTCAGGGAGGAAAGGCCCCTCTAAGTCTTCACTCTGTTTCTTCCTGAATCAAAACATGACAGGCTGACCATCCCTTATTTCCTGACTTATTTTAATGTCGTCTACAGAAGCATTGTCTCACAAAATATATAGGGTCCTACGTTCTACAGTATGTTTTCGGTTCAGGGCATCTATTATTGCAAGTCATGTATTTTAGCACCACTTGCAGAAGTTGGGCTTCCCTAAGGATTTTCTCAAACAATGGGATAATTGATACCAACCACTTATTCCATTCAAGAACACAAGTGATCAAGCACAAAAAGGGATTTTAGATGACAAGAACTCAACATATGATGAGAAGAAACTGAAGAGAAAATTGACTGAATTTGTTGAATCCAAAACTAGACTTAATGTGGTATTTAAGCCCAAATAACTCAAATTTTGGAGTAAACATAAATATTACATTGTTGTGTGATTATTTGGTTGAGGTATTATGGCTAGATCTTCATGAGAGATGGTGAGTTCTCCTTCTGAAAAAAAAATAAGTGTCACTACTCAACCATTTACAAAAGTAAGTGCTCAGGACTAAGGCAAAAAAATAAGGGACAAAATGGTAGATTTAGTGTCAGGGGCAGTTTGAGCTAACTCTATCTCATGGAAAAGTTTTGGGTAATTTCAAATTAGGGGACTAAAATTTCCTTAGTTAAATGGAGTCAAGTCATGATTGAGGTAATGGGCTGGTCTTTAAAGAACCCCTGAAGAAATAGTAATTCTGCATTACTTACTGCATTGTCTTTTCCATTTATTCCTTCAAATCATGAAAATACTTTTAACCCAGTGTGTGCTGTGTTGTGGGGAAGTAAGAAGTGTCTGTTCTCCGTTTGGGACTAAGTGAAATTTTACTCATATGTCTTCATCATCTTCTACCTTAATGCATTTCCTGTGATTTGTTGATGAGAGCCTTTTTCTCAAATATTTTTGTCAGAGGAGTCGCTTAGATCAGATATTCTCTGTCTTTGTGATGATCTCATTATATTCCATCCACCCTGATAGAGGAATATCTAGGCTAGATATGGAATTCTAGGGTTGCAGTCATTTCTTTCTCAGTAGTGTATAGATTCTCCTCTATTTTCACCTAATTTTCAGATTCAAGATGAGAAATGCAATCATATATTTTTTTTCCCTATTGTACAAAAAGTTTTCTTCTTCTATAAGGCTTATAAGATTTTTTTTTTCCTTAGGAATAAGAGTTTTAACCAGACTGTGCCTAAATAAATATTCATTCTTAAAAATACAGCTTATGACTATATAATCTCCTTAATTCCTCAATCATAGGTCTGCCCTCTACTCAGGAATATTTCTTCCCAGTATTTCCTAATTTTCTTCCTCACTTTTTATCTGCCTTTTTTTTTCTTTTTGAAAGTTTAGTTTTCACAAATGAGAGCCCTTGGGTTTATTGGCTGCGTTTGTATCCCTTTTCTCATAATTCCCCCTTTTTTTCCTCTGCTTTTTGAGATTATTTTAAAATTTTCTATTTCATATAATTAATTCCAGTTACAACAGTGTATATATTTCTTTTTTGGTTAAATTATTGATTTTTATTTGTCTTTGGTTTGAACATATATTCTTGACTTTCAGGACATACTTTTTCCTGCATATAAATCTTCATAAATGATATGTATATGTATTTATCTTTTTCATCCAACAATTTTGTTTCACTGGTCTGCATTTCAAAATTCATTGGATGTCTTTAACCATTATTTATCTCTTTTAGCTTGGTGGAGTTCACACATCTTGATTGGACACTCTTAAGATTGAGATTATGGTAGGTAGTAAGAGGAGAAAATGTTTTCTGCTCTTATGGTGGGTCTGTGGTGTAAAAAATTGAAAAAAAAATTAAAATTAAAAGGGCTATTGGGGTCCTATAAAGGCTTCTCTTGTGTAGCAGGAGAAAAGTCAACCAAAACTATTAATTCAAGCTTTATTTAAAATGCTATAATATGGAGGACACCTTGGTGGCTCAGTCGGTTAAGCGTCTAACTTCAGCTCAGGTCATAATCTCATGGCTCCTTGTCGTGCCTTGCATCAGGCTTTGTGCTGACAGCTCAGAGCCTGGAGCCTGATTCAGATTCTGTGTCTCCCTCTCTCTCTCTACCCCTCTCCCACTCATGCTCTGCCTCAAGAATAAATAAACATTAAATATTAGACAATAAACATTTAAAAAATTAAAAATAAAAATTAAAAAATTAAAAATAAATGCTGTAATATGGAAAAGGTCAAGATGAGTGTTCTATAGGAAACCAATTGCCTAAAGTATTAATGGGATATATTGGAGAAAGTCAAAGTCTTGTTCTGAGAGTTTTTCAGTGTTCAATTTATTGCAAGTGTGGGAAAAGTAAGATTGTGTTAATTGTGGTAACGATGCATAAACAGTAAGACTGGGATCACAAATTTGCCAAGACTATATTAGGATTTAGTAAGAGGGGAGGGAAGACAGAATTGAGGCTAAGGTCTTTTGTGGACCAGTAAAAATGTTTCATTTCTTGAGCATTTTTCACGCTTGTTTTCCTGCATTAAAACAGAGTGGTAACTCATTGTGGTTTTGATTTGTATTTCCCTGATGATGAGTGATGTTGAACATTTTTTCATGTGTCCATTGGCCATCTGGATGTCTTCTTTGGAGAAGTATCTTTTCATATCTTTTGCCCATTTCTTCACTGGATTATTTGTTTCTTGGGTGTTGAGTTTGATAAGTTCTTTATACATTTTGGATACGAACCCTTTATCTGATATGTTTCCAAATATCTTCTCCCATTCTGTCGGTTGCCTTTTAGTTTGCTGATAGTTTCCTTTGCTGTGCACAAGCTTTTTATTTTGATGAGGTCCCAGTAGTTCATTTTTGCTTTGGTTTCCCTTGTCTTTGGAGACGTGTTGAGGAAGAAGTTGCTGCGGGTAAGATCAGAGAGGTTTTTGTGTGCTTTCTCCTCAAGGATTTTGATGGCTTCCTGTCTTACATTGAGGCCTTTCATCCATTTTGAGTTTATTTTGTGTATGGTGTAAGAAAGTGGTCCAGGGTCATTCTTCTGCATGTCGCTGTCCAGTTTTCCCAGCACCATTTGCTGAAGAGACTGTCTTTATTCCATTGAATATTCTCTCCTGCTTTGTCAAAGATTCCTTGGCCATATGTTTGTGGGTCCATTTCTGGGTTCTCTATTCTGTTACATTGATTTGAGTTGTCTGTTTTTGTGCCAGTACCATACTGTCTTGATGATTACAGCTTTGTAGTATAGATTGAAGTCTGGGATTGTTATGCCTCCTGCTTTGGTTTTCTTTTTCAAGATTGCTTTGGTTATTTGGGGTCTTTTCTGGTTCCATACATATTTTAGGATTATTTTTTCTAGCTCTGTGAAGAATGCGGATGTTATTTTGATAGGGATTGCATTGAATATGTAGACTGCTTTGGGTGGTATCGACATTTTATTTTGTTTTATTTTATTTTTAATTTTTTAAATATTTATTTACTTTTGAGAGACAACAGCGTGTGAGCAGGGAAGGAGCAGAGAGAGAGGGAGACACAGAATCTGAAACAGGCTCCAGGCTCTAAGCTGTCAGCACAGAGCCTGACGTGGGGCTCGAACTCACGAACTGTGAGATCATGACCCAAACCGAAGTCGGACATTCAACTTACTGAGTCACCCAGGCGCCAAGAATATTAACAATATTTGTTCTTCCTATCCAGGAGCATGGAATATTTTTTCCATTTTTTTTGTGTGTCTTCAATTTCTTTCATAAGCTTTCTATAGTTTTCAGTGTATAGATTTTTCACCTCTTTGGTTAGATTTATTGCTAGGTATTTTATGGTTTTTGGTGCAACTGTAAATGGGATCAATTCCTTGATTTCTCTCTTTGCTGCTTCATTGTTGGTGTATAGGAATGCAACAGATTTCTGTATGTTGATTTTATATCCTGCAACTTTGATGAATTCATGAATCAGTTCTAGTAGTTATTTGGTGTAATCTTTTGGGTTTTCCATATAGAGTACCATGTCATCTGCGAAGAGTGAAAGTTTGACCTCCTCTTGGCCAATTTGGATGCCTTTTATTTCTTTGTGTTGTCTGATGCCAGAGGCTAAGACTTCCAATACTATGTTGAATAACAGTGGTGAGAATGGTCATCCCTGTCTTGTTCCTGACCTTAGGGGGAAAGCTCAGTTTTTCCCCATTGAGGATGCTATTAGTGTTGGGTCTTTAGTATATGGCTTTTATGATCTCAAGGTATGCTCCTTCTATCCCTACTTTCTTGAGGGATTTTATCAAGAAAGGATGCTGTATTTTGTCAAATGCTTTCTCTGCATCTATTGGGAGGATCATATGGTTCTTGTCCTTTCTTTTATTGATGTGGTGAATCACATTGATTATATTGAACCACCCCTGCATCCCAGGTATAAATCCCACTTGGTAGTGGCAAACAATTTTTTTAATGTATTGTTGGGTCGGGTTGGCTAATATCTTGTTGAGGAGTTTTGCATCCATGTTCAGCATCGAAATTGGGGTATAGTTCTCCTTTTTAGTGGGGTAACTGTCTGCTTTGGGAATCAAGGTAATGCTGGATTCATAGAAAGAGTTTGGAAGTTTTCCTTCCATTTCTAATTTTTGGAACAGCTTCAAGAAAATAGGTGTTAACTCTTCCTTCAATGTTTGGTAGAATTCCTCTGGAAAGCCATCTGGCCCTGGATGGTTGTTTTTTGGCATATTTTTGATTACTAATTCAATTTTCTTACTGGTTATGGGTGTGTTCAAATTCTCTATTTCTTCCTGTTTCAGTTTTGGTAGTGTATATGTTTCTAGGAATTTATCCATTTCTTACAGATTACCCATTTTATTGGCATATAACTGCTCATAATAGTCTCTTATTATTGTTTTTATTTCTGTTGTGTTGGTTGTGATCTCTCCTCTTTCATTCTCGATTTTATGTATTTAGGCCCTTACCTTTTTTCTTTTTGATCAAACTGACTAGTGGTTTATCAATTTTGTTACTTGTTTCAAAGAACTCACTTCTGGTTTCATTGATCTGTTCTACTGTTTTTGTTTGTTTGTCTGTTTCAACAGCATTAATTTCTGCTCTAAAATTATTTCCTTTCTTCTGCTGGCTTTGGGTTTTATTTGCTGTCCTTTTTCCAGTTTGTTAAGGCATAAGGTTAGGTTGTGTATCTGAGATCTTTCTTCCTTCTTTAGGAAGGCCTGGAT
This sequence comes from Prionailurus bengalensis, assembly GCF_016509475.1. Taxonomy (NCBI): domain Eukaryota; kingdom Metazoa; phylum Chordata; class Mammalia; order Carnivora; family Felidae; genus Prionailurus; species Prionailurus bengalensis. The sequence continues at coordinate 92,752,766 of NC_057349.1, forward strand.
TGCTATATACTTTCCTTTTATGACTGCCTTTGCTGCATCACAGAGGTTTTGGGTTGTGGTGTTATCATTTCATTGGCTTTCATGAACTTTTTAATTTCCTCTCAAATTATTGGTTAGCCCATTCATTCTTTAGTAAGATGTTCTTCAGTCTCCAATATTTGTTACCTTTCCAAATTTTTTCTTATGGTTGATTTTGAGTTTCATGGTGTTGTGGTCTGAAAATATGCATGGTATGATCTCGATCTTTTTGTGCTTGTTGAGGGCTGATTTGTGTCCCGGTATGTGGTCTATACTGGAGAACATTCCATGTGCACTGGAGAAGAATGTATATACAGCTGCTTCAGGATGAAATGTTCTGAATATGACTGTTAAGTCCATCTGGTCCAGTGTGTCATCCAAAGCCGTTGTTTCTTTGTTGATTTTTTGATTAGATGATCTGTCCATTGCTGTGAGTGGGGTGTTGAAGTCTCCTACTATTATGGTATTACTATCAATGAGTTTCTTTATGTTTGTGATTAATTGATTTATATATTTGGGTGCTTTCACACTTGGTGCATAAATGTTCACAACTGTTAGGTCTTCTTGGTGGATAGACCCCTTGATTATGATATAATGCCCTTCTGCATCTTTTGATATAGCCTTTATTTTAAAGTCTAGATTGTCTGATATAAGTATGGCTACTCCAGCTTTCTTTTGTTGACCATTAGAATGAGAGATGGTTCTCCATCTCCTTACTTTCAATATGAAGGGTTCTTTCAGTCTAAAGTGGGTCTCTTGTAAACAGCATATAGATGGATCTTATTTTCTTATCCATTGTTACCCTTTGTCTTTTGATGGGAGCATTGAGTCCATTGACATTTAGAGTGAATACTGAAAGATATGAATTTATTGACATTATGTTGCTTGTAGAATTGGAGTGTCTGGTGGTATTTTCTGGTCTTTTCTAGTCTTTGTTGCTTTTGATCTTTATTTATTTGTTGTTTTTTTTTTTTTCATCTTTTCTCCCTTCAGGAAATTGCTCTTAAAATTTCTTGCAAGGCTGGTTAAGTGCTCACAAACTCCTTTAATTTTTGTTAGGGAAACTTTTTATCTCTCCTTCTATTTTGAATAACGGCCTTGCTGGATAAAGAATTCTTGGCTGCATATTTTTCTGATTCAGCACATTGAGTATATCCTGCCACTCTTTTCTGGCCCGCCAAATTTCTGTGGATAGGTCTGCTGCAAACCTGATCTGTCTTCCCTTGTAGGTTAAGGGCTTTTTTTCCCTTATTGCTTTCATGAAATTCTCCTTGCCTGAGTATTTTGTGAATGTGACTATGATATGCCTTGTTGATGGTCAGTTTTTTTTAATCTAATGGGAGTCCTCTGTGCTTCCTAAATTTTGATGTCTGTGTCTTTCTCTAGGTTAGGAAAGTTTTCCACTATGATTTGCTTACATAACCCTTACACCCCTATTTTTCTCTCTTCTCCTTCTGGGACCCCTATGACTCTGGTGTTGTTCCTTTTTAATGAGTCACTGACTTCTCTAATATTTATATAATAAACATTACTACATAGATGTTTTTTAAACATTTATTTATTTTTGAGATAGAGAGAGACAGAGCATGAACAGGGGAGGGTCAGAGAGAGAGGGAGGCACAGAATCTGAAACAGGCTCCAGGCTCTGAGCTGTCAGCACAGAGCCCCACGTGGGGCTCAAACTTACGGACTGCGAGATCATGACCCGAGCTGAAGTCGGCTGCTTAACCGACTGAGCCACCCAGGTGCCCCCATTACTACATAGACTTAAAGATAAAACCTACATACATTTTTGTTACATTTTATTATAATTCACTCTAATTAAAATGTAAAATTATCATTTGGAGACTTTACTATTTAGTACAGGTAGATTATTTAAATAATTCAGAATTGCCAGAGATATTTTTATGTAAATCATACAACTTCTGGAGTTGGGGGGGGGGGAGGGATGAATTAAACAGGTGAAGGGGATTAAGTGTAAACTTATCATGGTGAGCACTGAGTAATAATGTGTAGAATTGTTTGAATCACTGTGTTGTACCCCTGAAACTAATATAACAGTGTAGGTTAACTATACTGCAATTAAAATGAAAAACCTAATAAAAATAAAAAAAAGAAACAAGAAACTTCTGTCTTAGTTTCAGATTCTACTTCAGTTTTTCCTATCAGTACCCATTTTTCAACACTATCACCTCCCAAATTTTAGATTTTGTTTATCTATGATATTTATTTATTCATTAAATATTTAATAGATATGATATAGAATTTAATAAACAGCCCCTGCTATTAGAGTGTCAGAACTCAATGTCTTACAGAAAAGTGAGAACAAGGGAATTTATGATGGACAGTAGACCATTTGATAAATGCTACGAAAGAGGATAAAGAATGCATGGTATAAACTGTTTAATGTACTCAAGGAAGACATTGATTAGGCAGTAAGCTTTGGCTGAGTCTTCAAGATGTATGGTTTAATAGATAGTTGATTATCTGCATATTGGCATGAAGGCTTGAGAAAGATGACATGATATGGGAGTACTGGTAGCATTATGAAAGAAGGATTAAAGGGTGCAATAAAAGCAGGCAGAATGAAATAGGAGATAGCTTCAGTATTCTGGACAGAGTATCCTACTTGATTTTTCTATGCTACTCAAGGTGACATTTTCCCCCTCAGTTTTTTTGTGAAAAAAATCTGTGACCAGATTTATGGGCATAATTTGTCTCCAGTTGGCTGGGAAAATTTCTGGATCCTAGATCCTCTAGGTTGTTTGTTCTTAAATGTTGAACCTTCCTGTACTGCTGCTCACCGTGGTAGTAAGGGCAGATATAGTCAGAAGTTCAATTACTGCGAAGGAGCATAATGTGCCTGAGAATAGGGTTGAAACATAGTAGCCTAGAGTCAAAATCTTGGGAAATACATCAGTTAAGACATAAACCCCAAGAGAATGTGATTTCAATGAATCAAGAAAGAAAGGAAATAGTTTCCTGTGATTGGCAAGAATCAGGACTTATATCTATGTCAATATAGAAAATAGAAAATTACTCAGCCATAAAAAGGAAGAAAATCTTGCCATCTGTGATAATACAGATAAACCTGGAGGACATTTTTTAAGTGAAATAAGCCAGATAGAGAAAGATAAATTTTGTATGATCTCACTTATTTCTGGAATCTAAAAACAAAAGAAAGAAAGAAAGAAAGAAAGAAAGAAAGAAAGAAAGAAAGAAAGAAAGAATTAACTGATAGTAGGATAGTGGTTGCTAGAGAATGAGGCAGAGTGGAGGAAATGGGAATATATTGATCAAATATATAAACTGACTTAAATAACTTTTTATCTAATGTAAAACATGGTGACTATATTTAATAATACTGTACAGTATCCTTGAAATTTGAGAAGATAGTAGATCATTTCATTGCATACACACACAAAAATGTAACACAAGGTCATGGATATATTAATTAATGTGATTGTGGGAACCATTTTGCCATGTATACGATATCAAATCATGTTGTATAATTTAAATATATGTAATTTTATGTTAATTCTACCTCAATAAAGATGGGGACCAAAGGACATAAATACTACACATAAAGCTAAGGACTGACACATTTGACTATAATACATGTACTTTTATATTTATATTCATATATATGCGTGTATCTGATACATATATTCTGTAACATACACATACATAACTTTGTAAGAATAGAATTATCCTAGTAACAATTTTATCCACTGACTAAAAAATATTTGCCACATATATGACAAAGTGTTAGTAAGTATAATATATTTTCAAAACTTATAACAATAATTAAGAAAAAAGACTGGGCACCTGGGTGGCTCAGTTGGTTAAGTGTCTGACTTCGGTTCAGGTCATAATCTTGTGGTTTGTGAGTTTGAGCCCCATGTGGTGCTCTGTGGTGACAGCTCAGAGCCTGGAGCTGCTTGGGATTCTGTGTCTCCCTCTCTCTTTGCCTTTCCCCCACTCACACTCTGTGTCTCTCTCTCTCAAAAATAAATAGACATTAAAAAAAAAAGACAACAAAAAGTAAAAGACATAATGACACTTTTGGAGGTGTTTGTTAACTTAATTATGGTGAACCTATTACAGTTATATGCATACATCCAACATCATAAAATTGTATGCATTATGTACGTACAGTTTTTTTGTGTATCAATAATACCTCAATAAAGCTGTAAAAAAAATACTAGATTACATGAAGATAATTTCTTAGTTTGGTTTACCCTGAAAGCAAAGGTCCAAGAACTTTGCTGTCAGGCACTCTATTTGGGAGATAATCTCACTAAACAGGAGTGAGGGAACATGGAAAGTGATACAGGAAAGGAAGAGAAGCCAATGTAGAAGTCTGTTATGAAGTTTGATGCTATAGACAAAGCCTACACTGCTGGAACCGCTGAGAAGCAAACAAAATGTCTGCCTTTTTTTTTTTTTTTTTTTTTTCCTATCAAAAAGACAGGAAGCTGGAGGATCCTAGTTCCAGCACTGGTTCTTAACTTCTACTGTAGGAAGAGTGGCCCTGAGGATTAACTCCAGCATTTCAGGGCAGTGCTTGAGAACAGTTTGAGCAAACTCCATCTGGCCTTTAGGAAGCCTGAGGTAGAAGACATAAAGTCTATTACTGCAGTTGGACACTGGCTGCTGGTTGTGTGAGTTTGCACACAACTTCCTACTGCACCTGTCAGTGCCGAAATCAGAGAGGAGTCAAGGGGATGTGACCTATACAAGAGGCATCTTCTATAAATACGAATGAACAATTTTCAGAAGTGCAATTTCAAATAACTCATGAGAATATTAAAATAATGCTAAGTATTTCTATAATAAGTAAAATAAAATTTTTAAATAAAAAGAATTAACAATTCACTTCTTTAAATATTAGCTAAAAATAAGGTTTGAAACTATCAGTTAATAAGAATTGTGTAGAAATAGTAACTCTCATGCGCAGATGGAAGAAATGTAAGTAGATATAAGCACTTATGTAAGAATTGAAATGGAAGCTAAATCGTATAGCTTCTGATCAAGCAATTATCTTTTGTGTATACCTGAAATCTAATCCAAACTACTAGCTTCAGAAAAATTTACATATTCATATGATAGAAATAAAAAGTAGCAACTAGAATGAAATAATTTGACTTATATTTAAAATCATAGATATATTTGCGGGGGTGCCTGGGTGGCTTAGTCAGTCTGGCCGCTGACTCTTGATTTCAGATCAGAGTCATGTCTTGATTTCAGACCAGATCATGATCTCATGTTTCATGAGTTCGAGCCCTGCATCAGTCTCCGGGTTGCCTCCTTCTGATTCTCTCCCTCTAGTCCTCCCTCTCTCTCTCTCTTTTTCAACTAAAAAAATAAACTTAAAAAAAAAAGCATAGTTTTGGGTTACCTGGGTAGCTCAGTCAGTTAGGTGTCTGACTTAGGCTCAGGTCATGATCTCACAGTTCGTGAGTTCAAGCCCCACGTTTGGCTCTGTGCTGACAGCTCAGAGCCTGGAGGCTGCTTCAGATTCTGTGTCTCCCTCTCTCTCTGTCCCACCCCTCCTTGCACTCTGTCTTCATCTGTCTCAAAAATGAATAAACGTTAAAAAAATTTTAAAAAGCGCTTATATTAAAATATGTATAAAAGCAAGTTTTATAGTGCATAAAATCTGTCACATAATGGATTGAAATACATGTAAAACAGTGGTGTACATAAAATAACATGATATAAAATGGCCTGGAAGGGCTCTGGAAAGGCCGTGAAAGGTCCACAAATTCATGACAGCAGAAAGGAGACTAATCGTGGGGAGGTTAGAAAAGAAAAATAGTAGATTTTAAAGTATAGTAGTATGTAAAATTTTACATCTTTAATAAAATAGCAACTGAATTTTAAAGTATCATTAGGGAAAATCAAAACTATGACAGAGGTTCTAATAAATAAAAATGCTTTTATTTTCAGCTTATTAAGTTGTCATTATACCTATCTATCATCTACCTATCTATCCATCTATCTATCGTCTTTCATCTATCATCTTTTATTTATTTATTTATTTATTTATTTATTTATTTATTTATTTAATGGAATGGCTTAAGCATTTATGGAGGCTGATAAGTCCCAAGATCTACCATCAACAAGCTGCAGTCAGAGAGCTTATGATACAGTTCCATTCTGGATTTGAATACCTGAGAACCAGTAGAGAAAATGTTGAAATTCTAGTCCTAAAGTGGACAGGGTCAAGATCCAAGAAGAGCTGATGTTTCAGTAGGAACCTGAAGACAAGAAAAGAGTTACCTTCCAGCTCCAATAATAGGAGCACCCTCTTAGACCTTTTTATTTTTTTTTCAATTCAATCTTCAGTTACTTCAATAAAGCTCACCCACATTAGAAATTGCAATCTGCATCTCAGCCTACAGACTCAAATGCTAATCTCATCCAGAAACACCCTCACAGATTTACCAAAGAATAATATTTGACCAAGTATCGGACATCTTGTGGCCCAATCAAACTGGCATATAAGGTAAACTGTGACAGTCCTATTCTCAGGTTTAATATGATAGATGTTTATTATAAAATAAAAAAGAACAAGGGAGAGAAAAATTGAACTCTCCCAATCAATAACAAATATTATTAACCTTTTAATTAAAAAGTTATTCTGATACGTATGCATAAATATATCCACATGTTATTGTATTAGTTATTTTCCTTTTGTTATTTTTCTATAACTTGATTATCTATTGCCACACTATATATGTTTTACTTGAAAGATACATAATTCATAAATACTCCATAAAATTTTAATTCATAGGTAAAGATGGTAGCAGCACCATTTAATTACCTGATTGACCATCAACAGAAATTTGTTTTTAAATTAGTATTGTTCATGTGCAGCTGTTTAAAGGATATCACGATATATCAGTCTGAATTTTAACTACAAGTAATAAGTATGGTAACACAGTAAGTAGTTTAATCAGAGAAGAGATCCAGAATCTCTAGCAGCGGGAAAAAGTCAGCATAGGAGGCCATGCAGCCGGAAGCAATGAAAAATGGTAGATTCTTCTCTGGGAAGACCCCACTGCTGTGACCATGGGCACAAACCCAGCAGCTGACATCAGACATTCTGTTAACTCTGCTAACCCTAAAAGCCAGATGTCTTTGCCAAAAGAGTTTGACAGGAAATTGCTTCCACAAGGAACTGCCTTTTTCAGTTTTTGCTACAGTCCACGTTGAACATGGGGTGATCTGTCTAGCAATGCTTATTTCACATGACTGTGCCTCAGTGGTACATGAGGATGAGAAATCAAGTTTGTGGCTTTCCCCTTGGCCAGGCAGAATTCAGTATGGAGAATTTCTTCCTAAATAGGAATGATGTTAAAGTGATGCTGGTGTCCACACACAATACAAGCATTTGATCCCAACTGTTCACTGGCCCATATAGTCCTCCCCCACGCCCAACACATTCTTTAATATTTAACTTTCTGACAGCACAAAATGCCCCAGGCTCACATGATGTCATATTCCAGAAACCTTCCATTCTGCTCTCCAGTTCTCTGCATCCTGCCTTCTGGTCCAAGTGACTGACCTACAGGGACCACAACAGCTCCCTGGTCTGATTTCAGGTTTGCTTGAACAGGGAGTCCTGGCAGGAGGCCAAAGGGAAGGAGCCTGAGGTAGTAGATGTTTCTTCTCCTTGCTCCTCCCTGTGGGGTGGCCCCAGGCTGGATCCATCTTTCATTTGAAAGTTGACTCTGCATTTGAAACTCTAATTTAACTCAATTGTTTCCTTCTGTATTCCAGTCATTGCTGCCTTTTTCCCCCCTTTCCTTTGTCTCTGGTGGTGTTGTAGCCCCAAAATACTTAACAGTACTATCCCTTGTGAGTTCCCTACATTTTGTCATTTCTTTGACAAACAGTCCCTTTTTTAAAGCACTCCTGGAACGGAGTGTGGATGCTGTTTCCTCCTAACAGACCAATACAGTAATTATATATTATTAAAAAAAAAAGATGATTCCCTCTGACCAAAGGAAAATAACATAAAGCAAAGTGTGTTATTGTATCTGGCTTTAATACAGGATTTTTATTTTACTGTCTCTTCCTATTTTATCAAAATTACATGTCATTCTATGATAACCTATCAAATAAATTGTTACTTTACCAATATTAATGAACTCTTTAGAATTTAAAGAAACAAGAAAATTTTTAAAAAGCTAGTTAAAACATATAATTAAATGTGACCCAGCAATCTAGACATACAGGTAGATATCATAGCCCTAGTTTCTGTAACCATTCATAAAGCGATAGTAGAGATTAATGCTGCATCTTTCACTAACCATTCCACTTTCCCTTGGTCTTCAGCCAGCTTTGCCATTTAGAGTTTCTCACCTAATGGATACACTGCACTGTCTTTCCTGAGATATCTGACGTCTTTGTGTTTTTCCAAGCAAGAGTTTTATGCAGTTTATTTGTTCACTTGATAGAGTATCTTAAGAAGATATATTCAATTTAGAGAATATTTTGGAATGGAAAGGACAGTCAAGAATGAAACAGGGGTCTCAATTAGGGGCATCTGGGTAGCTGAGTCCATTGAACATCCATTCGGCTGTTGATTTTGACTGAGATCATGATCTCACAGTTTGTGAGATCAAGCCCTGCTCTAGGCTCTGCACAAACAACACAGAGCCTGCTTGGGATTCTCCCTCTCTCTCTGCCCTTACCCAGTTCTTTCTCTCTCTTTCTCTCTCTCTCTCTCTCTCTCTTTCAAAAATAAATAAATGAACATTAAAAAAAAGAAGAAGAAAGAAACAGTGTTCTCAATTAGAACACTGTTACAATAGTCCTGAAGGAAGAAAGATGAATTTGGGGGAAGGGAGGATGACAGTGAAGGTGGAGAAAAGTGGGTGGTATCGGAAAATATTTTGGAAGGGGCAAAACAGAAATTATTGATGAATTGATTATAGGAAGAAGACAGATTACTCTTAGATATTTAGTTTGTTCATTTCACAGGTGAACAAACCATTTAATGAGAGAGAAAATCTAATGAAAAAAAATGTTTGAGTGAGGCTATCAAGAAGTCACCCAGAGACAAAGTAAGTTTGAGATGAATCTTAGGGATACCAGGTAAGAACACAGATGTATCAACCTGGAATTTAGAGACTGAAGATGAAAGTTCAAGAATCATCCACATATAAATTTTATTTACACCATGTGAAGGGCCTGGATCAGTAAGGGAGAAAATAAAGATGGAGAAGGAAGAATGGTACTGGATAAATCCCCAAGACCCCTATATTTGTAGTTCAGATAGAGAAGAAATCATCCAAAGTGTCTGACAAAGATTAGTCACTGAGGTCGAAATAAAAATACCTTGAAAGTGTAAAGCCACAAAAGTGAAGTTAAAACAGTATTTAAATTAGGGAACAGAGGTGAACTGTATTGAAGGAATTTGAAGGGTAGAGCAGAAGCCAAAGGTATTACCAATGGCTTGGTAAAAGTCAATGGCTGGTCAGCTGGATGAAAGCTGTCCACTTTCCTGGGCTGATATAAAGAGGATTTGGGTGAGGGGTAAATACAGCTAATGGCAGATTTATTGCCAATTAATCCTAAACTTTAGAGTTCCTCTCATGCCCAGACCACACCTATACTCGCTGTCTTAGGTGCTTCTGAAAAAGAAAAAAATCCAATTATTTTATCTTTTGCATGACTTTTAATACTAATCAAATCACTAACACTACAGAACAGGTAAAATGCTAAGACTTATGTTTTCTTCCTTAATACTTTTCCCAGTGAAGCTTTGAACATAAGGTTTTATGGAGATTGACGTTTGTTTAAATATATCTACTCAAGTAATGTAGCATTACCCTCATTTCTAACACCGTGAGATGTACTACCACTGTGTATTTTATGCCTTTTTTTCAATGATAATAACAGTTGGCCCTGAAAGCCTGTTTAATGACCTATAACTCCTTCAGAGAAAAATTGCAAATGTTGCACTGAAAACTGCTAAGCTGTTTTTCATATCACATTTGACATTTTAAAATGCTACTGTGTTTCAGGAGTAAACCTATTTAAATAAATTAACCTCCAAATCCTATGTAAAATGTGTCTGATGTGTAAAATATATTTAACTATGGTGCAGAAAACAAATTTAGTACAAGTTTGTCATCTCATACATCTTTAAGAATATGTAATCATGACATATCATCACTGTATCACATCTGAAAAACCTGAACTGTTCGTTCCAGTTGTGTTGCTAACAGATCCCAGTTCTCTAAAACTAGTGATAGGTTATATTATACATTGTTGTCACATATAAAATTTAATAAAATTGCTTGAGGTTTTGAGCAAGCTCTCTGACTTCATGAAGAAATGAATATCTAGGAAAAAGTAGGAGAAAAAAAGAAAACAGGTGTGAAAAGTTAATGGTTTTTTTTTTTCAGTGTAATCCAATCACCGTTTAACCAGTTTGACTGGATGCATAGCACCATACAAGATGCTTTAGTTTAGTGTCCTAATGTCTCTGCCTTAAGAAAAATAATAGTAGCAAGAGCTTATCTTTTCCCAACAGCATATAAAACTAATTAGAACAAAATCTCCTTTGGTACCTCTATCCAAGGATCTGTTCTCCTTTTTCGGGCAATTATGTAACTAAATGCATAGAAAAATCTGAGATTGTAGAGTCATTTGAAGAAATCACATTAATATAAATAAATGTATACATACATATATAAATACATAGGTTCTTAGTTTAATATTTTCTTGCTCTTAAAAAATGGGTATGTAAGGAAAAGACCGAAATTCAAGGAAGAAAACATGTTTTTCATTTCTAAAGGTGAGACAGGTTTATTATACATATGAGATCCATTGTACATGGACTTGGAAAATGCTTTTTACAAAAGGTACATTATCTTAATAGTGTGTTTATTATAAAATAAGTTTCTCACATCTAAAATAACATAATAGTAAGATTTCTGGGTAATTGCAATATCTTCATCGTTTAAAACAATTTTAAGAATCTTATTAAAACCCAGCTTTAGGGGTGCCAGGTGGCTCAGTCGGTTAAGCATCTGACTTTGGCTCAGGTCATGATCTCAGGGTTCACGAGTTTGAGCCCCGCATCAGGCTCTCTGCTTTCAGCACAGAGTCTGCTGCAGATCCTGTCTCCCTCTCTCTCTGCCCCTCCCCCACTTATTCTCTGTCTTTCTCAAAATAAATAAACTTTAAAAAAATCTTTAAAAAAACTAGCTTTAAAAGTCTAAAACAATTTCAAAATAAAAAGCTTGAAAGAACTGAAGTAAAATAATGTACATTTTATGTTTGGATATTGTACATTAATGTTCACATGATATCACCTGAATATATCTATATGATGCTAAAGTAATATGTACAGTCTAACCTAGGATTAGCCTACTATGCATGATTCTAATCCCTGGCTTCTGACCATGGTTTGTGATTCAAGGGAGATCCAATACCTTTAATGTTATATTGTAGAGATAATACAATATTGCACACAAGGAAAATCCACGTATAAGGTTAGAAGTGCAACAGTGTCTGTTTGAAGGAGCTGATTGGCTAACTTACTTCCTCTTGAACTCAAGAGTGATATTTACTTTTGGAGGAGTTTTGAAGATGGCTGGTTCTTTCTTTCCTACTACATTTTTTTCTTCTTACAACCTCTATGCCTTCAACATTAGGATCAGAGAATTCACACCTTGTTTCTCGTAACAGTTTTTACCTTAAGAACCAAACCTCTCTTGGATCTGCTTTTGTGTCTGGTTCCAATGGCTATTGACTTCTAAACATCCCCATTAACATTTATTTCATACTCATCCATTCTGAACTAGGCTTAATACTGAAGAACAACACTACTTGTTTCAGCTAGAACACATTCAAGTTTTCACAGTCAGGCTATGCAAAAGTACCACCAAAAGCAATGCTCCACAAACCATGCCAAATTCAGTACATTCTGGCTTCTATGTAATGCAATGGTTATGCTTCTTCTTCACTGCCATCATGTTCAATAGAACATTACTTTTACTAGCTTTCCCCAGTCGCAGCACCTTTGGCTTTTCTGAAGAATTGATAGGACTCCAAATTTGAGGTTCTTTTTGTTTTACCTCTTGGTAAAGAATCTAAGTATTGAAAACACCAGATGCAAAGACATGATGTTTGTTGGGTCAGTATGAACTACGTCTCAAATGTTGTTGAAGGTGATTCTTTCTTGGAACATCAACTAGATACTCTAGTTGTTTTAATAAGGCTTGCTGAATACTTTCTTTGCCATATCCTATAATTGGTGAATGCTTGGTATACTGTGTCTTATGTACTTCTTCCAGAGCACAGCCGTGGTGTTTTACATTGGCATTGGCATATGGGTGAACTTTGCCAATAAATTACATATCTTCAACATGTATGTAGGTAGAGTCAAGGCAGTAGTATCATAGATGTCCCACAGGGACTGCAAGAAATGCACTTATTCTGTTCCAACATGATTTTACCTTCTTCATTTGATTCCAGCAACAATTATTTTTTAATTGTGAGTCATTGTGGAAAAATAAAAAATAAATAAATAAATTCACCTTCTTGTTTCTTCTAAGAGAGAATTTCCTGTTACTATCTTGATGCCTTGTCATATATATTACTTTTAAAAATCTAAAGCATTCTATCTAATTCCCACTTTATATTCTTATTTTTGAAAATCAGGATGTTAATATCAATCAGTTCCTCAACTTCCTTTGCTGCCTCATGTTTGCTCGTCTATTACCATCCATTCTCTCACACTGGGTTTACTCAGGAATTGGAACACATTCTTAACCAACAGCTTACTTGTTGAATACTTATATATGTTCTTGTGGTGACAAGGTGGTTTTGATTGTGATGCCAAAAATTACTGCTTCTGCTACTGATTTAGTCTTTTTATGCATTTTTTGAGTCTGCTTTAGAAATCACAACAATAAAAACAAGATAGATTTTTTTTTACCTCATCAGAAACATGTATATGGCACACAAGTTTCTAAATATGTACAAAAGTCACTACATTTAGGACATAGCTGCTATCCAACTTTCCCAGAATTCTTACAACCTAATTATTTTTATTGTCTCCTTCACTTATTGATTTCTCCTTCCATCTCCATAATCATCTTTCCTTAGTAATTTTTTAAAGACGAAGTATAATTATATTTCCAGAGGTTCTAAAAGATATCTTTTAAAATCTAAGATTTGACATCACCATGCCCTACTAAAATTGCTATGTAGTACAACCAAAAGAATTCCTGAGCATGGAGGTGAACCAGGATGTGATGAGGTTCTGTCATGCCACAGGCACCAATCCATAGTGGAACATACCATGAAGCCTGGGTCAGGGTCTGGCCCCCACTAATATCCAGGCTCCTGAAAGCCCTATCACTGGTGTAATAGGTTGATTCTAAGCCCTCCCACTAGTCCTGGGTTCAGTGCTTTATTGTCACTTTGTTGGCTATTCTTCACTGAACTGCCACCACCAGCTTAGCAGAGTAGCTACTCTAGCTGTACTCCTTTCCATCCTAACATTTTGCATGGCTCACACAGAGGATATTGGGTAAGCCTAACTTCTTACCTTGAAAGTTCCATCAACGCTTTATAACATGAACTAGGGTAAAGCATTTACTGTACTGAAGCCTTGTGGTCATTGTTTCCTGTCCTAGATGCATATTGAGTATAGGGGAAGACAGGAAAATATTTCTATAGAAACTCTTCTCCTTACTAAAGTTGCTAACTTAGCAAATGTATTTCTAAATCAATAACATTATCTTACATATATACATATATATATATACACATATATTTACATATATGCATATATATACACATATATTTACATAGACACATATATATTTTATATACATATATATATATTTATATTTATATTTATATGTAATAACAAGGCTCATAGTACCAGAAATGCTAGACAGAAATATTTGACATATCTCTGCCTCTACCTCTAAGCACTGGCTCATCTTATTAATCCTATTAAATTAAAGCAAGTTTTGGATCATCTTCCAAAGCAAATTAATAAAAACTTGATCCTTTTCAGATTTGAGATATGTCTCATGCATATGTACTATCTAACTTCCTGCTGTGCTTCTATAGAACATTGGACCAATATCATCCTGACACTGGCCAAAAATTTTAAAATAATCTCACTTTCTCATAGCATGGATGCGTATTCATAACCTTCATGGCTTTCCTATAAATCTTTATCACTTGAGGCTTCAAACTAGGCTTGAAGTTAGCCCCTTAGGCTCTGCTTTAAATCAAATCAAATGCTACATTTTCCCATCCCTTATTGAAATTGATTCTCCCTGAAGCTGTAGGAGGAGAAAGTCCTTTTTGCCTTTGCTTCTTATGTATGTCTTTAGTGTTGTTAAAAGGTAAACTGAAGAGTATAAAGAAAGTCATGTCTATTTTGCACTCAGTGTCCATGGACCCTAAAGAAGCCAATGTGGGATAACACATTGTAACTTCCAGCTCCTTCTTATTCATAACTATTCATCTTGCAGTGGAAGTCTTTTCCACTAGTCAATCACCTTTGTTATTCATTTAATTAGAAAAAAAAACACAAGTATTTCTGCTTTTTCTTTAGGTATACAAAGCCACGTAAGAACTCTGTTCCCAATGAAATAACAGGTAAAACCCAATGCTCTAAAAAAAACAAAATGTCTCTTGAGCCCATCACAAACTCAGGTTATGCAGGTTATGAGGCAACCTTAATGTCTCAAGAATGACAAGCTCCTTCAAGGACAGCCAGGGCATATAAACTTTTACTTTGGGCATGGCATGAGAGAAAGTGCTGGCCACCATAAAAAACATGTAAGAATAAAGAAGCTAAGTTTTTAATGAATTATTCAGGACTGAGTATGGATAAGCATGTCAATTTTGAATAGCTGGAGCCACCCACACAAAAGGAATTTGCACTCAATTTCAAGCTTTTTCCAATGGGTCTCCACAAGATACTTCTAAGAGAAAGATTAAGGTCAAGGTAGGAAAATTTTTAAAAATCCTATTGGAATCAAGAAGTAGAGTATGAAACTCTGCTGTCCTCAGTATCCAGACAAAGATACACTGCTACTTTGAGTAAAGGAGTAGAAACAAGTCATCAGCCTCTTTTGGAGAGACCTGGAATATTCTTGAGCTTGGGTTTCTGCCACAAAAGAAAGGCGAGCTCTGCAGCCACCAGGGAGGGGCAAGAAAATCTGTCAACACACCAAGAAGATATAACTATTATGAACATTCACGTACCTAGTGGCAAATGATTAAAATGTATGAAGTAAAAATGACGGGGCACCTGGGTGGTTCAGTCAGTTAAGTAACCCATTTCGGCTCAGGTCATTATCTCAGTTTGTGACTTCGAGCCCCGCATCAGGCTCTGTGCTGACAGCTCGGAGCCTGGAGCCTACTTCAGATTCTGTGTCTCCCCCTCTTTCTACCCCTCCCCTGCTCATGCTCTGTGTCTCTCTGTCTCTCAATAATAAATAAATGTTTAAATTTTTTTTTAATGAGAGAAGCTGGGAGGCTCAGTCAGTTAAATGTCAGACTCTTGATTTCAGCTCAGGTCATGATCTCATGGTTTCTTGAGTTCAAACCCCACATCAGCATCTGTGCTAGCAGTGCAGAGCCTGCTTGGGATTTTCTCTCTCCCTCTTTCTCTGCCCTTTCCCTGCTCTCTCTTTTTCTCTCTCTCGAAATAAATAAATAAACTTAAAAGTTTTTGAAAATATTTGGAGGGGTGCCTGGGAGGCTCAGTCTCTTAAACATCTGATTCTTGATTCCAGCATAGGACATGATCTCCTGGTTTGTGAGATCAAGCCCTGCCTGCCTCAGGCTCTGTGGCAGTGCAAAGCCTGCTTGGAATTCTCTCTCTCTCTCCTCTCTCTCTCTCTCTCTCTCTGCAACTCCCCTGCTGGTGTCTCTCTCTCTCCCTCTCAAAATAAATAAATAAATAAATAAATAAATAAATAAATAAATAAACTTAAAAATAAAATAATAGTTGGAGACTTCAATACCCCTGTCAAAAATGGATAGAACAACCAGACAATAAATTACCTAGCAGACATATATAGAACACTTTACCCCCAAACAGTAGCATATACATTCTTCTCAAGTGCACATGGAGTATTTTCCTGTATAGATTAGTGTCAATGGATTTAAAAAGTTAGATATCATACAAAGAATATTTTCTGACCACAACAGAATGAAGTTAGAAGTCAATGACAGAAGTGAAACTGGAAAATACACAAATTGCTGAAAATTAAATAGCACACTTTTTAACAACGAATGGATCAAAGAAGAAATCACATGGGAAATTAGAAAATATTTAGAAATGAATGGAAACAAAAATAAGAACATTCCAAAAACTGCAAAACAGCAAAACTAGTGTTAAGGGGAGGATTAATAATCATAGACACTTATTTTAAAAAGACGTAAAAGGTTTCAAACAACAACCTAATTTGAAAAAGGAAAAGAAAAGTACTAAAGCTAAAGCCAATAGAAGAAAATAAATAATAAACATGAGAGCAGAGATAACCAAAAGAGAAAATATATAAGCAATAGAGAAAAATAATTAGACCAAAATTTGGCTCTTTGAAAAGTTTGGCAACCTTTTAGCTACACAGTATACCAAAAAAGGAAGACTCAAATTACAAAAATCAGAAAATAACAAGTGTTGGTGAGGAAGTAGAGAAATTGGAACCCTTGGGCTCTGTTGGGAAGAATGTAAAATGGTACAGCATGTATGGGAAAACATTATGGTCATTCCTTAAAAATTAAAAAAAAAAAGAACTTACCATATGATCAAGCAATTATACTTCTGGGTATAAAATAATTGAAAATTGAGTCTTAAGGAGATTACTTTTACACCCATTTTCATAGCAGCATTATTCACAATAGGTAAAATGTGGAAGCAACTCAAGTGTTCATTAATAGATGAATGGATAGTTTTTGTTTTGTTTTTTTTTTTCGGGCAAGATGGCGGCTTAGGAGGACGCTGGGCTCTCCGCACGTCCTGCTGATCACTTAGATTCCATCTACACCTGCCTAAATAACCCAGAAAACCGCCAGAGGATTAGCAGAACGGAGTCGCCGGAGCCAAACGCAGACGAGAGGCGCACGGAAGAGGGTAGGAAGGGCGGCGAAGCGGTGCGCGCTCCACGGACTGGCGGGAGGGAGCCGGGGCGGAGGGGCGGCTCGCCGGCCAAGCAGAGCCCCCGAGTCTGGCTGGCAAAAGCGGAGGGGCCTGATGGACTGTGTTCCCACAACAAGCGTGACTTAGCGTCTGGGAGGTCATAAGTTAACAGCTCTGCTCGGGAAGCGGGAAGGCTGGAGGACAAAGGGAGGGAGAGCTGCTGAGCCCCCTGACAACAGAGCTCAGTTTGGTGGGGAACAAAGGCGCTCCCCAGCGCCATCTCCCCCGCCCATCCCCCAGCCGAAATCCCAAAGGGAACCGGTTCCTGCCAGGGAACTTGCTCGCTCCGCACAAACACCCAACTCTGCGCTTCGGCGGAGCCAAACCTCCGGCAGCGGATCTGACTCCCTCCCGCTGCCACAGGGCCCCTCCTGAAGTGGATCACCTAAGGAGAAGCGATCTAAGCCTGCCCCTCCTGCCCCCGTGCACCTTGCCTACCCACCCCAGCTAATACGCCAGATCCCCAGCATCACAAGCCTGGCAGGGTGCAAGTAGCCCAGACTTGCCACACCACCCCACAGTGAATCCCGCCCCTAGGAGAGGGGAAGAGAAGGCACACACCAGTCTGACTGTGGCCCCAGCGGTGGGCTGGGGGCAGACATCAGGTCTGACTGTGGCCCCGCCCACCAACTCCAGTTATACACCACAGCACAGGGGAAGTGCCCTGCAGGTCCTCACCACGCCAGGGACTATCCAAAATGACCAAGCGGAAGAACTCCCCTCAGAAGAATCTCCAGGAAATAACAACAGCTAATGAGCTGATCAAAAAGGATTTAAATAATATAACAGAAAGTGAATTTAGAATAATAGTCATAAAATTAATCGCTGGGCTTGAAAACAGTATACAGGACAGCAGAGAATCTCTTGCTGCAGAGATCAAGGGACTAAGGAACAGTCACAAGGAGCTGAAAAACGCTTTAAACGAAATGCATAACAAAATGGAAACCACCACAGCTCGGCTTGAAGAGGCAGAGGAGAGAATAGGTGAACTAGAAGATAAAGTTATGGAAAAAGAGGAAGCTGAGAAAAAGAGAGATAAAAAAATCCAGGAGTATGAGGGGAAAATTAGAGAACTAAGTGATACACTAAAAAGAAATAATATACGCATAATTGGTATCCCAGAGGAGGAAGAGAGAGGGAAAGGTGCTGAAGGGGTACTTGAAGAAATCATAGCTGAGAACTTCCCTGAACTGGGGAAGGAAAAAGGCATTGAAATCCAAGAGGCACAGAGAACTCCCTTCAGACGTAACTTGAATCGATCTTCTGCACGACATATCATAGTGAAACTGGCAAAATACAAGGATAAAGAGAAAATTCTGAAAGCAGCAAGGGGTAAACGTGCCCTCACATATAAAGGGAGACCTATAAGACTCGTGACTGATCTCTCTTTTGAAACTTGGCAGGCCAGAAAGAATTGGCACGAGATTTTCAGGGTGCTAGACAGAAAAAATATGCAGCCAAGAATCCTTTACCCAGCAAGTCTGTCATTTAGAATAGAAGGAGAGATAAAGGTCTTCCCAAACAAACAAAAGCTGAAGGAATTTGTCACCACTAAACCAGCCCTACAAGAGATCCTAAGGGGGACCCTGTGAGACAAAGTCCCAGAGACATCACTACAAGCATAAAACATACAGACATCACAATGACTCTAAACCCGTATCTTTCTATAATAACACTGAATGTAAATGGACTCAATGCACCAGCCAAAAGACATAGGGTATCAGAATGGATAAAAAAACAAGACCCATCTATTTGCTGTCTACAAGAGACTAATTTTAGACCTGAGGACACCTTTAGATTGAGAGTGAGAGGATGGAGAACTATGTATCATGCGACTGGAAGCCAAAAGAAAGCTGGAGTAGCCGTACTTATATCAGACAAACTAGACTTTAAATTAAAGTCTGTAACAAGAGATGAAGAAGGACATTATATAATAGTTACAGGGTCTATCCATCAGGAAGAGCTAACAATTATAAATGTCTATGCGCCAAACACCGGAGCCCCCAAATATATAAAACAATTACTCATAAACATAAGCAACCTTATTGATAAGAATGTGGTAATTGCAGGGGACTTTAACACCCCACTTACAGAAATGGATAGATCATCTAGACCTCCGGTCAATAAAGAAACAAGGGCCCTGAATGAGACATTGGATCAGATGGACTTGACAGATAAATTTAGAACTCTGCATCCCAAAGCAACAGAATATACTTTCTTCTCGAGTGCACATGGAACATTCTCCAAGATAGATCATATACTGGGTCACAAAACAGCCCTTCATAAGTTTACAAGGATTGAAATTATACCATGCTTACTTTCAGACCACAATGCTATGAAGCTTGAAATCAACCACAGAAAAAAGTCTGGAAAACCTCCAAAAGCATGGAGGTTAAAGAACACCCTACTAACGAATGAGTGGGTCAACCCAGGCAATTAGAGAAGAAATTAAAAAATATATGGAAACAAACGAAAATGAAAATACAACAATCCAAACGGTTTGGGATGCAGTGAAGGCAGTCCTGAGAGGAAAATACATTGCAATCCAGGCCTATCTCAAGAAACAAGAAAAATCCCAAATACAAAATCTAACAGCACACCTAAAGGAACTAGAAGCAGAACAGCAAAGGCAGCCTAAACCCAGCAGAAGAAGAGAAATAATAAAGATCAGAGCAGAAATAAACAATATAGAATCTAAAAAAACTGTAGAGCAGATCAACAAAACCAAGAGTTGGTTTTTTGAAAAAATAAACAAAATTGACAAACCTCTAGCCAGGCTTCTCAAAAAGAAAAGGGAGATGACCCAAATAGATAAAATCATGAATGAAAATGGAATGATGACAACCAATCCCTCAGAGATACAAACAATTATCAGGGAATACTATGAAAAATTATATGCCAACAAATTGGACAACCTGGAAGAAATGGACAAATTCCTGAACACCCACACTCTTCCAAAACTCAATCAGGAGGAAACAGAAAGCTTAAACAGACCCATAACCAGCGAAAAAATTGAATCAGTTATCAAAAATCTCCCAACAAATAAGAGTCCAGGACCAGATCCTTCCCAGGGGAGTTCTACCAGACGTTTAAAGCAGAGATAATACCTATCCTTCTCAAGCTATTCCAAGAAATAGAAAGGGAAGGAAAACTTCCAGACTCATTCTATGAAGCCAGTATTACTTTGATTCCTAAACCAGACAGAGACCCAGTAAAAAAAGAGAACTACAGGCCAATATCCCTGATGAATATGGATGCAAAAATTCTCAATAAGGTACTAGCAAATCGAATTCAACGGCATATAAAAAGAATTATTCACCATGATCAAGTGGGATTCATTCCTGGGATGCAGGGCTGGTTCAACATTCGCAAATCAATCAATGTGATACATCACATTAACAACAAAAAAGAGAAGAACCATATGATCCTGTCAATCGATGCAGAAAAGGCCTTCGACAAAATCCAGCACCCTTTCTTAATAAAAACCCTTGAGAAAGTCGGGATAGAAGGAACATACTTAAAGATCATAAAAGCCATTTATGAAAAGCCCACAGCTAACATCATCCTCAACGGGGAAAAACAGAGCTTTTTCCCTGAGATCAGGAACACGACAAGGATGCCCACTCTCACCGCTGCTGTTTAACATAGTGCTGGAAGTTCTAGCATCAGCAATCAGACAACAAAAGGAAATCAAAGGCATCAAAATTGGCAAAGATGAAGTCAAGCTTTCGCTTTTTGCAGATGACATTATACTATACATGGAAAATCCGATAGACTCCACCAAAAGTCTGCTAGAACTGATACATGAATTCAGCAAAGTTGCAGGATACAAAATCAATGTACAGAAATCAGTTGCATTCTTATACACTAACAATGAAGCAACAGAAAGACAAATAAAGAAACTGATCCCATTCACAATTGCACCAAGAAGCATAAAATACCTAGGAATAAATCTAACCAAAGATGTAAAGGATCTGTATGCTGAAAACTATAGAAAGCTTCTGAAGGAAATTGAAGAAGATTTAAAGAAATGGAAAGACATTCCCTGCTCATGGATTGGAAAAATAAATATTGTCAAAATGTCAATACTACCCAAAGCTATCTACACATTCAATGCAATTCCAATCAAAATTGCACCAGCATTCTTCTCGAAACTAGAACAAGCCATCCTAAAATTCATATGGAACCACAAAAGGCCCCGAATAGCCAAAGGAATTTTGAAGAAGAAGACCAAAGCAGGAGGCATCACAATCCCAGACTTTAGCCTCTACTACAAAGCTGTCATCATCAAGACAGCACGGTATTGGCACCAAAACAGACACATAGACCAATGGAATAGAATAGAAACCCCAGAACTAGACCCACAAACGTATGGCCAACTCATCTTTGACAAAGCAGGAAAGAACATCCAATGGAAAAAAGACAGCCTCTTTAACAAATGGTGCTGGGAGAACTGGACAGCAACATGCAGAAGGTTGAAACTAGACCACTTTCTCACACCATTCACAAAAATAAACTCAAAATGGATAAAGGACCTAAATGTGAGACAGGAAACCATCAAAACCTTAGAGGAGAAAGCAGGAAAAGACCTCTCTGACCTCAGCCGTAGCAATCTCTTACTCGACACATCCCCAAAGGCAAGGGAATTAAAAGCAAAAGTGAATTACTGGGACCTTATGAAGATAAAAAGCTTCTGCACAGCCAAGGAAACAACCAACAAAACTAAAAGGCAACCAACGGAATGGGAAAAGATATTCGCAAATGACATATCGGACAAAGGGCTAGTATCCAAAATCTATCAAGAGCTCACCAAACTCCACACCCGAAAAACAAATAACCCAGTGAAGAAATGGGCAGAAAACATGAATAGACACTTCTCTAAAGAAGACATCCGGATGGCCAACAGGCACATGAAAAGATGTTCAGCGTCGCTCCTTATCAGGGAAATACAAATCAAAACCACACTCAGGTATCACCTCACGCCAGTCAGAGTGGCCAAAATGAACAAATCAGGAGACTATAGATGCTGGAGAGGATGTGGAGAAACGGGAACACTCTTGCACTGTTGGTGGGAATGCAAATTGGTGCAGCCGCTCTGGAAAGCAGTGTGGAGGTTCCTCAGAAAATTAAAAATAGACCTACCCTATGACCCAGCAATAGCACTGCTAGGAATTTACCCAAGGGATACAGGAGTACTGATGCATAGGGCCACTTGTACCCCAATGTTCATAGCAGCACTCTCAACAATAGCCAAATTATGGGAAGAGCCTAAATGTCCATCAACTGATGAATGGATAAAGAAATCGTGGTTTATATACACAATGGAATATTACGTGGCAATGAGAAAAAATGAAATATGGCCTTTTGTAGCAACGTGGATGGAACTGGAGAGTGTGATGCTAAGTGAGATAAGCCATACAGAGAAAGACAGATACCATATGGTTTCACTCTTATGTGGATCCTGAGAAACTTAACAGGAACCCATGGGGGAGGGGAAGGAAAAAAAAAAAGAGGTTAGAATGGGAGAGAGCCAACGCATAAGAGACTGTTAAAAACTGAGAACAAACTGAGGGTTGATGGGGGGTGGGAGGGAGGAGAGGGTGGGTGATGGGTATTGAGGAGGGCACCTTTTGGGATGAGCACTGGGTGTTGTATGGAAACCAATTTGTCAATAAATTTCATAAAATAAAAAAAAATAGATGAATGGATAAGCAAAATGTAGTACATAAATGCAATGGGATAATATTCAGCCTTAAAAAAGGAAGAAGATTCTGACATATGAAATAACATGGATGAACCTTGAGGACATTATGCTGAATTAAATAAGTGAGTCACACAAAAAAATACTGTATTATTACACTTTTATGAGGTAGTTATAGCAGTCAAAATCAAAGAGCAAGTAGAATGGTAGTTTCAGGGGCTGGACTGGGAGGAAATGGGAGTTACTATAAATGGGTATAAAATTTCAGTGTTACAAAATTAAGATATTTGGAGTTAGGTGGTGGTGATGGTTGCACAACATTATGAATATATTTAATACTACTGAACTGTACACTTAAAAATGGTTAATATGATAAATTTCATG
Organism: Prionailurus bengalensis; assembly: GCF_016509475.1. NCBI lineage: Eukaryota > Metazoa > Chordata > Mammalia > Carnivora > Felidae > Prionailurus > Prionailurus bengalensis. Next base: position 92,776,072 of record NC_057349.1, read on the forward strand.
TTATGTGTATTTACTGTAATTTTTAAACATTGGAGAAAGAAAAAAAAGCTATGGAACATTATCAGTATGTGTTACGCATGTATTGGAGTCACAAAAGGAGAGGAATGAAAGAACAAAGCAGTGTTTTGGAGGAAATTTAAAACATTAGAATCTTATATTTTACAAAAGAAAATAAATTTCAAATCAATTAAGATTCTACCCTTGAGACTAGAACAGTATAACTAGCTCATCCTAAATGTATCCAGATTGTAGAGGCTGTTCCAGAATGTCCTCTATGCACTTAGTCTCAGGAGGCATCTAGGATTTACCGTTTCCTTCATCTCCCTAACCCCTTCCTTTTCCAGTATTCTAGGTTCTCTAACCAGAATTATCATTTGTAGAGCCTCCTTGAGAAAGCAGTGGGAGATCTTTAGGGTAGAGAGCTTCTTACATTTACCATCAAATCAGAGTAAAATTTCCATAGTGTAATATCCACAGCAAAACATTTTATTTTCTTCTGTTATGTTCACATTCTCATCTTCACATGCTAATTTGAAATTCAGTGATTTTTATTAAGTATAAAATGCACTTATTAATGGACATGTTTATATTTTTTTCTAGCAAATATAAGCTATTCAGCATCTCAATCCTCTTTATGCACAAAGCAACAACAACAACAACTAAGTTTACCATATTATACCCAATAAATACCTGCTTCTTTCTCCCAAAATACTTTGGTTTTATTTAGAAGTTTAATTCCAGAATAATTCTAAAGAAAATAATTTTTATTATAATCTTTGATTTCCACAGACCTCTATAGTTTGCTCCATCAGTATGTGTCCTGATTTTTCCCTGCATCTCATTGCTGCTGCTAAATTCATTTCTCTCTCTCTTTTTTTTTAAATCTTGAGTTTTATGCTTTGGTAGTAGTTTTAGCAAACAATAATAAATATGTTAGTGTATACTTCTGAAAAATGTATTTAGTTTACCCTTACTACTGATTTATAAGGCAGGTAGGTATAGAAATCTAGGGAGACTTATTTCTACATGAGTTTTGACTATTACTCCATTGTATCCTTAGGTCTACTACACTCTTGAGAGTTACTAGCAGCAGAATTTATTTCTTTATAGTAAACAATCAGTTTTTTTCAACCTCGTAGATTTTGTATATTTTATTCAATATTCTCTTTCAGTTGAGTTTTGGGTGAACCCTAAATTGTGTTTGGCCATGTCAAGTCTGCAGTTTATGCTTCTTCGAGCATTTTCATCCCAATGATTATAAATGTTTTATTACTTTCAGGGCTTCAAATAAGCTCTTTTTCAGTTCACTCCTTATTTTATATTTGCTTGTTATTGTTTCATAATATTCATTCATTTTAGAGTTGGCATTCTCTATTTCTTTGAAAATTCCAAGTTACTCTGTTATTATTATTTTTATGAATTCATCCCTCATGCATATATTTGCCTATGATGTCTGCATCAGATTTCCTCAAAGACTTTCAAGTATTGGCTTGTTGATTTGTTTTCACTGTTTTCTGTCTATCCTTCTCCATTCACTTCACCATCACTATTTATTTTAAAGTAATGTCCATCTGGACAGCTCAGATTTCAAAAGCAGAATCAAGTCTTAAGTTGGTGGATCATATTATATGATGCATCATATATGCATCATATTATATTATTGGACATATTATAATCACGTGGTCCAGGTCCTTCATGAAAACCTCTTTGGTTCCATTTTCTTCCATAAGTAGGAAGCTTCAAATAAGCTATATTTACTCTAGTCTGAGTTTATTTCATGGATAAACAAGCCTCAGTAAATTAGCTGGATTTTGCTAGCAAGACTGACACATGCCTTCCATCTAAATAACCACACTTGGTCCTCATTTCCCCCCACAGGATAAGTATTTTAGTTGCCCTGCCTGCCTCTAATTTTTTTTTTTGTTTCCTTCCTGTGTCTGGCCTGTGATTTTTTTATTTGTCTTGATTTAAGCAGATGTAAACCCAATTATTTCTTTCAATATTCTATCTATTACTGATATGAACTTGGGGCAGTAGAGTCCTTCTTAAAGTGTGAATTCAGAGCACCTACCTAGACAAAATTGCTTATTTCCTTAAGAATTTCTTCAAGACACAGATACAGCACCAAAAATACTATATCACCAAATAATTCATATATCCACCCAGTTTTCCAAAAACTACCAGAATATGGCTAGGCAATTGTTTCATTATTAAACATTTCTGGATAAATCAAAGCTCCTTTTCCTTCTCTACCCATTGTAACTATTACTACCCGCTTATAAAAAATTAATAACTACCAAAAATCATTCCTAAGAGGCAATTTATAAAATGTCTGTAAGGATTTGCAGAGTGTGCTACTGTTCAGTATTGGTCCCTTTGCCCATTTATTTTTTTTCCATATTTCCTATACATTTCTCCTTTTTCCTAGATTTATTATATACAATTATACTTGAAGATTTCTCTAAAATCATAGATATTGATTATAATGCTATTTATTATTATTATTAGGGTTTTTAAATATGTCCCCTTATTTATTTCCAATAGGAGAAGCCAGGTAACTTTCTGTTTTTACTTAGCTTTCTGACTAATTACATAGTGAGTCCTTTTCTTTAGTTTGCAGTTTTCTCTTCAAAATGACTTAAAAATTTTCAGAATCAGAGGAAATACCTTCAGTTAAGACTGCCCTTACTGGCATCTTTTGTAGAATATTACTCTTTCTTTATCTCTGCTTCTAACCCAGTCTTGCCTTTTGAACCATTACTTAGGTCTTACTTTTTCTGTCACATAGCCTGATCATGAGCTCTCATTTCTGTGTTCCTGGAAGGGGTCTCCACCCACCCTGCCATTGTTGGCTCCTAGGAGACTGCACAGACATACAGTTAAGTTTATATATAAATAAATGAACACTAAAAGTGTACTGAACATACATAGAATGAGTCCACATACTCCCTGCCACAAAATGCCTGAGTAATATCAACAATAGTATATACTTTGTAGAAGTGACAATGATTTCACCAAACCACTACTTTTTGAAAGAGCATACAGGAAAAGTACATTTCCTAGCCCCCTTGCATTTAAATGTGATCATGATGTACTTCCCTAAAGACTTAACATCGAAATATTCTGCTCATGCTTCCACACTTGTGGTTGGAAGCATAAGATTCCTACATAGTGGAGTAACATGATGCGAAGAACAAGAGCCCTGAAAACCCTATTAGAAGAGAATCATCTAGGGGCACGTGGATGGCTCTTGGTCCAAGTCTTGGTTTCAGCTCAAGTCATCATCTCTCAGTTCATGAGTTTAAGCCCTACCTCAGTCTCTGTGCTGACAGCGTGGAGCCTGCTTGGGATTCCTTGTCTCCTTTTCTGCCTGCTCTTTTTTGCTTGTGTGCACACACATGCATGCTCTTCCTCCCTCTCTCTCTCTCTTTCTCAGAAATAACAAATAAACATTAAAAAAAGAGAAGAGAATCATCTAAGAGTGCTTATTGAACTGCAAGAGACTGTGATGTGAGCAAGAATTTTTTTTTGTTTTTGAGACTTCCATATTACATAAGTTACCATTAATTTCCACAACTTATATTGTTCAATATTCATATCTTATATTACCAGATAAAAGGCAGTGATGTGTCATTAATTATACTATTACTATTATATCAATTTTTAATGGTAACAGTTATTATCAAACGCTGTAAGGGTATCTAATATATTTAAGAAAGTTTTGTTTGGTGAATTAAAGAACATACAAAGAAACAAAAGTGCAATCATTGAAATCTGTTCTTTGTGTTCACTCAGAAAAATCACAAAGAACAAAAAAATATAAATTTGAGTGAGTACTGATTTTGAGATTAGTTACCTTTCTAGTCCTCTGATTAAGCATACAATAGGAAAGATGTTTGCATTAGACTTTCTTACTATTACTCTCTACTCTTTTTATAACCTGAAAATCTTTTTAAACATTCCATTTGATGGTATGATGGCATTCTTTAAAAATACTGCTTTTTAAGATTATTATCAATATAACATTAAGTACTTTGAAATGTACAGCTGATATAAATTGTAAAGTTTCTAAAATATACTAGAAAAAATAAAGATATAATACATCAGTTTTAATATATATTTGTTTAGGAATTTAGCCTCAGTGCCATATCTTAGTTGCCAAATAGCACCAAATATGCTTTTGCTCATATCTATTCATATATTTTTCTAAAATATATACAAATTTATAGTTGATCACTATATCTTAATGACCTAGTGTACCTATCATTCTATATGCTGTCTTTGCTTACCTGAATTATTCCATAGTAAAAGAGAATTAGTTAAAAAAGTCACTTTGCCTGAAGAAATACAATTTGTGGGGCAGTGGGAGTTCAAGATTGACACTACTAAAAGAGCAGCAAGCAAAACATTAAAGAATACTTCTTGTCAAATGTTCCTTGAAAATAAACTCTATAGGATACATGGGAATGTAGTTAAACAAAGAGATGCTAAGGGTAATTTAGCAGATTCTTTGAAGGAATGAGAAGTAGGCACCATACTTGCTTTGTCAATTGTGTGGAAGAACATTTAACTTGAGCTCCTGCTGAAAATAAAACTATTTAATTACATCTGAGATGAAGAGAGAAAAAGTTCTTCTGAAGTTTCAGATTTACTTTTTTATTTAGAAGACTAAAATTGGGGACAGCAGCAGAATAAATTGGGAAAACATTTCTAAAACAGCAAACCATTGGAAAAAATATATAATTAAATAATTTGTGAAAATAATCAATAAAGAGTATAAAATAAGAAAAAGGAAAATACACCATAGAAAAATATTTCTGAATTAAAAATAATAAAATATGGCCAATTCTAGCCCATATTTAATATCTGCTAAATTTTGCTAGCATTATAAACTTTTTCAAACATATTTTCTATGTTCCAACCTTATGTTAGCATTGATTATAGAATAAAATTCACATTTCTTACCTTGGCATTTAGGATTCTGACAGGTCTAAAATGGAGCAGTTATATTATCTTATAGCCATCATTATATTACAGGACCTTTGTGCAATAGCTGTTAGTGCAGTAACTAAGAAAGACCAAATAGAGCTTGTATTTTACCACCTATACATTTTGGCTCAAGCTTTTAACTTTCCATGAATATCTACACACTTAATGCTTATACATGCAGCCCACTCACTCCTCAATTACTTTAATTTGTTCCTGAAAACCAATGTTAAATTAAAAAGTTGTTAAATAAAAAAAATGATTTATGTTTTTCATTAATTTTTTTCATTTTCACTTTTTTAAAGTTTATTTATTTTGGGAGAGAGAGAGAGAAAAGGGAGGGGCGGGGGGTGGGTGGAGAGAAAATCCCAAGCAGGCTCTGTGCTGTCAGGGCAAAGCCTGCCCCGGGGCTTGATTTCATGAACCGTGAGATCATAACCTGAGCTGATACCAATCATTTAATCAACTGAACATTTAATCAACTGAACCTCACAGGCACCCCATTTTCTTCATTTATTTTAATGAAAAAAAATTCTCCATTCCATAACAAAAAAGTTAGGCAAGCAATTTTCACAAATAGAAAATTACATCTATTGAATAATGTAAGAGAACAATTTGAAAGTAAATATATACAGTTTTTTTTCCCATTAAACATAATGTAATCTGGGGCGCCTGGGTGGCCCAGTGGTTAAGCGTCCGACTTCAGCCAGGTCACGATCTCGCGGTCCGTGAGTTTGAGCCCCGCGTCAGGCTCTGGGCTGATGGCTCAGAGCCTGGAGCCTGTTTCCGATTCTGTGTCTCCCTCTCTCTCTGCCCCTCCCCCGTTCATGCTCTGTCTCTCTCTGTCCCAAACATAAATAAACGTTGAAAAAAAAAAAACCATAATGTAATCAAACTTTATCTGCTATTATAAGCAAGAAGGGAACTTGATAGTGGTCAGTGATGGATGGAAGATGGGCCATAATTGACTTATTCTTTGCAAGATGTATTCTTTAGGCATTATATTCTTCACTAATTCTATAATTTGTGGAGTTTATGGTTCTCTTGTCCTCAAATTGGACTAAAAAAATAGAAAAATCCAACATCTTCACTTTGAAATACTCTAGTATTTAGTTGTGAGGAAGATGAGAAGATATCAATACAAAGAGTTATGAATAAATCACCAGTAAGATAGGAGTAAAACAGAAGAGAAAAACAGATGTGTAAGTTTCTACCTAAAGAAGACCTTCTTAGGAAACCCCAGGTACTGGATTGTCTGGGTGAGGTTGGTTTTATTTCCACATGGCTTATTTTGCCAAGATGGAAAAAAAAAACAAAAAACAAAAAACAAAGAGGTTTGAGAGACATTTTAAATATTTCTTTAGAAAAGTGTTTGATGGCAAAAATCTTTTCTCCTTAAAAATGTAATCAAAATAATATTTTTAGAGTGTGTAGTTTAGTGTGTATTAGATCATTTAAAGTGAATTGCTAATTTTCCAGTTTTAAGTTATTGGTTTCTGGTTTCATTCCATTATGCTTGGAAAGATATTTGGTATGGTTTTAATCTTCTTAAAAATGTTAAGATTTGTTTTGTGACCTAGCATGTGATCTATCCTGGATGATGTTCTGTGTATACTTGAGAAAAATGTGTATTTTGCTGCTTTGGGTGGGATGTCGTATATGACTGAATATCTTCATGCAAAAGAATGAAGCTGGACTTTTACCTTGCACCACACACAAGAGTTAAGTCAAAATGGATTAAAGATTAAAACTTAAGATCTGAAACTGTAAAACTCCTTAGAAGACAACCTAAGGGAAAAGCTTCATAGCACCGGTCTAGGCAATGATTTCTTTGCTATAATATCAAAAGCTCGAGCAACAAAAAGCAAAAATAAGTAAGTGGGACTGCATCAAACAAAAAAAGTTCTGCACAGCAGAAGGTACCGTCAACTCAGTGAAAAGCAATCTACTGAATGGGAGAAAATATTTCCAAACCATATATCTGATATGGGTTTAGTACCCAAAATATATAAGGAACTCCTAAAATTCATTTTTAATAGCAAAAACTGAATTGCCCGATTAACAAATGAGCAAAGAACTTGGATAGGACATTTTTCTAGAGAAGACCTACAAATGCCCACAAGTACATAAAAAGATTTTCAATATCACTAATCATCAAAGAAGTGCAAATCAAAACTAGAGTGAGATATCATCTCACACCTGTTACAATGGCCATAATCAAAACAAAAACAAAAACAAAAACACAGATGTTGGCAAGGATGTGAAGAAAAGTTCACACTTGTACACTGTTGGTGAGAATGTAAAATGGTGTAACTGCTATGGAAAAAAATATGGAGGTTTCTCAACAATTAAAAGTAGAATGATCTTATGATCCAGCAATCCCATTTCTGGGCACATATCCAAAAGAATTGAAATCTGGATCTTGAAGAATTATGTACACAATCATGTTCATTTCAGTATCATTCACAATAGCCAAGTTATGGAAACAACCTCAGTGTACATCAGCAGTTCAATGGATAGGGAAAATGTAGTATATATAGACAATGGGATTTTATTTAGACTTAGAACAGAAGAAAATTTTGCTATATGCAACAACATGTAGGAACTTGAGGACAGTACACTAAGTGAAATGAGCCAGTTTCAGAAGGGACAAATATTGAGAGTAAAGTAGTGTTTTCCAGGGGATGGGGGAAGAAGAAATGGGAAGCTGATAATCATTGGGTATAAAGTTTCAGTTATATAAGATGGATAAGTTCCAGGGATTTGTTGTTCAGCATAATGCTTATGGTTCTCCTATATTATGCACTTAAAAAAATGTTACCAGGGTAGGGGCACCTGGGGTGGCTCAGTTGGTTGAGTGCCTGACTTTTGGTTTTGGCCAGGTCATGATCTCACAGTTCCTGAGGTCGAGTTCCATGTCGGGCTCTGTGCTGACAGCATAGAACCTGCTTGGGATTCTCTCTGTCCCTCTCTCTCTCTCTCTTGCTTGCTCTGTCTCTATCTCTCTCAAAATCAATAAACATTTAAAAAGTTGTTACCACAGTAGATATTATGTTAAGTGTTCTGACCACATTTTTTTAAATGAGGGTTTTTTTTTTCAGAAGTGGCATAACTTTGGTTCCAGTTTTACATCACTATGTAAGAGCCACTATAAAAATTAATTGCATTAAGCAAAACAAAACAAACAAAATTTTACATTTCCATGTTCTGTATATCAGAAGTTTAGAAAAAAAAACAGAAAGAGAACTTATTCCTACTCTATTATTGGGAACCCCAAAAAATTAAATGAAAGAGTGACTCTAACAAATGAAGGCTTGAATCATCTAGATACCTCTGCTGTCACATATCTGGCATCTGGACTGGGATGATTTAAACACTAGGCTCAGTCAGAGTTGTCCATAAGAGAATGGGTTTTCCATGTGCCTGGACTTCCTCACAGCATGGCAGTCTCAGGTTATCCAGATTTCTTACATTATGGCTCAGAACTCTACAGTATTCTAGGAAGCAAGGATGAAGCTGTGTGGTGTTTTATGACCTAGCCTCAGGAATTCAACAGCATTATTTCTGCCTTTTTTCCATTGTTTGATGCAGTAACAAGCCTGCCCAGAGTCAAAGCGGTGGTGTATAAACCTCACCTCTCTATGGGGCCATTGAAATGAAAAGTCTTTAACTGACTAATTCTTATGAAGGATACCTCTGAATTTGTTTAGAAAGTACCATCATATGGAAAATAAATTAGGGTATATGTGTATGCATACATATATGCATAGGAAAATAACATCTAATATACATCGTTTTAAGGTAATAAATATTTTTACACTGAAACATTTGTTCATTTATTTATCTTTTGAACACTTATTTACTGAACAGGGACCAGGCTCTGTGTTAAGTACTAACAACACATACGTAAATGTGATAAGTTCATTCTCTGCCCTAATTGATCTTACAGATAAAATGAGAACAAACTGATAGGAGGAAATAACAATAAAGGGTAGAGTAGTTAAGTCCCAAAATTCAAGAATGACTCCAAGAACCGAGACTCCCAGATTTAATAAGAAAGTAACTGAGAAAATAAAATATAGTACCTAGGTTATAGTACAAATTTGATGGAAGGGCGAAAGGAAAGGAAAGGAAAGGAAAGGAAAGGAAAGGAAAGAAAGAAAGAAAGAAAGAAAAGAAAAGAAAAAGAAAGAAAAGAAAAGGAAAGAAAAAAAAGCCACCTAAGATAGTGTGATACATTCAGAGATCAGAAGCTCCTAATGTCCATGGAATGAAGCCCATGAGACTGTACCTGCCACTGTGCTGTCAAAGTTGATGTGGGAACCTCTGAGCAGAGGCAGACTTTTCTGTTATTGAACGCTCTGAAAGAAGAGAGGGTTCTGGCTGGGTTGCTGGAATGTACAGTCATTCCTGCCACCACATCAGAAGGAGCCAGCAGCTGCCAACGTCTCTGAACTGCCTGAACCTCTTCTGATTTTTGAAGTGCCACCGAAAGCCAGAAATTAATACCACAATCATGAGCAAGGAATCTGGAAATGTTTGCAGACTGCCATCCCTAGCCATACAGAATCGAGGAAGGTAAGTATGGAGCTGAGAGATAACAGGCAAATTACCAATATGAAATAAATTCACCATTATAGGGATTTAACTCCAAAGTCCTGAAGCAGTAAAGATTTTAGTGCAAAAATATAGACAGGCAAAGCCTTTGATCAGATGTATTAGTAAAGGAACACTTAGATTAATTTTTCTTATCCTACCCTATCCTTGACCCTAACATAAACTTATCATGTTTATGTAAAAGCAGTGATAAGAAACAAATCCATTATCCTGGCCAGGAATTTCCTAAAGAAACTCTTTGGATCCTCTGTTTGCCTCTGCTTTTCTTGTCCTGGTTTTACTCCAGTACATCTGGCTACTCTGTCACACCCTCCTTGGCTAGGATTTCCTCAACTTTTTGGCCTTGAAATGTTACAGTGCTTCAACGTTCTGACTTTGGACTTTTTCTCTTCTGTCTATGCTCGGCCTGGGTTTTCTCATCCTGTGTCATGGCTTCAATTACCATGATTATATTTTCACATAGAAATTTGGACCCCGACTCCAGATCTATTTGCCCAACTTTCTGTTTGAAATCTACACTGGATGGGTGCTTGGGTGGCTCAGTCAGTTAAGGGTCCAATTCTTGCTTTAAACTCAGGTCATAATCTCAGCGTTCATAAAATCAATCCTGGCAGGCATCTTTAAGCTTAGGTCATGATCTCAGGGTTCATAAGTTCAAGGCTGTTGGCATCAGGCTGTGTGATGACAGCGAGGAGCCTGCCTGGGATTCTCTCTCTTCCTCTCTTTCTGCCCCTTTCTTGAGTGTATGCTTTCTCTCTGTTTCTCTCTCTCATTCTCTTTCTGTCTCAAAATAAATAAACATTAGACAAATTTGAAAGCTACACTGGAAGTTTTGTAGGCATCTCAATTTAACATGTCCCAAACTGAAACCCCTGATACTCTTTTCCCAAATCTTATGCTATGCTCCTTCTCTTGTAAGTTATTGGAAACTCCCTTCATCTTGCATGTTCATAATCTTGGTGTTGAACTTGACTCCATTCTTATCTTATATATTAAAGCCAGTTCTTCAAAAAAATGTGGTTATTTATTCTAGAATTTGACCCTTTGACATAATTTCCATGGCCAAAACTTTGGTCCAAGATACTATATTTTCTCACATAAATTATTGCACTAGCTTCCTTGCCCCTCTCTCTGTTTTTGCCCTTGTCTCCTACAGTTTAATATCAGCACAGGAGACAGAGTGATCCTGTTAAATCAAAAGTAAGATCATGCCTTCCCCTGTTTTTTTTTCTCAATGGGCTCCCATGTTATTTGAAGTAAAATAAAAATTATTAATGTTAACTTATCTGCTCCTCCCTTATCTAGTTCCCTGTGACTTCTCTGACATCACCTCATACTACTCACCCCTGATTATCTTTTCTCCATGTTTGACTCAGCTAGTATTTGAAAATGCCATACAATTCTCACTTCAGAGCTTTACTCCTGGTTTATCACCTACCTAGAATGCTAATCTTTTTTAGCTATCCACATGGTCATTCCCCTCACTTTATTCATATTTTTTGTTTCAAAGTTCATATTTTCGTTGGGCTTTTCTGACAATCTAAAATCTCCACCCTACTTTTTTATATTTTCCTTTTATGTTTTATGTTATTTCTTGTCAGTTATGGTCCTTTAACATGCTATATATTTTAATTATTTATCATTTTCTTTCTCTATATCCCCCCCAGGTGTAAGTTCCATAATTGTAGGCCTTTGTTGTTCCCTACTATACCCCCAGTTCCTAAAATGGTTCCTAGGACATCATAGTTTCTCCACATTTGTCGAACAAATAAATTTGTATTCAAATATGACAAAGCAGGAGTGGGGGTGGAATAGGCTTGAAACTTCAGAAAACTGAGATACTTTAGATTAGCCCTTTGGAAAGGGTTATGACAACACGGATGGAAACAAGACCAGTCCTTGTTATTTCCAGTTGTATCTTTGCATTCTTTTAGGGGAGCAGCAAGCTTTCCTTCTTCTGACTAAATTAATGTGAGTTTCCATATGTTTATGATGCCATATCATCCAAATATTTTACAGTTCCATAACAGGACTAGCCAGGGTTTAGATATGTGCAAATTCAGAGCCTTCTTATGGCATCCAGCAGTACATGTTCTCCTGATATTTATACTCTCTTATACGGTCTTACACCCACACTTGCACATATATACAACTCATTTTTATATATAACCCAGGAACCTGAACTCTGTATCTTGGGGTTCTGGGAATGTCTCATATGGAGGACCCAATGCATCTGATTGAACAAGACTTGAGAGTTTGGGAATATGGAGAAATCGTTAAACATGATAAATACATAGAACGTCAAATCTAAAAGATTTGGTGATTAATTGCATTTTAGGGGAGGAGGAAGAGGTGATACTGGTTTCTCAGGTCTTTATGTTGAGAAAGAGGAAGGATGAACAATGAAGGTGCTATTCAAGAAACAAACAAGATTAGTTAGATGAGGAGAGATGTTGAGTTTAGCCTTAATAGAATCCAAGGGATTGTTTTAGTAGCCAGCATAAAGAAATGCATAAAGAAATGCACTAGTGATCAGATTTTCCAGGCATGGATTAATCAGACTTTCGAATCCATGAAAGTGAATGAGATCTCCCTGTGATAGTAGGCAGAGAAATAGAAGAAACCCTGAGAGAACACTGGGAACACATACATTTAAATTAATTTTAGTTGAAAACAAACATATTCAGGATACCAGAGATGAGATGCTTGAGATATAGGGAGGAAAATTGGGAGAACATGAATTAATAAAAGTCTAGGAAATACAGCATTTAAAGAAAAAGGGAGGACTCACAATGGTAGGACAGATGAGATTGAAATTTTTCTGTTGATTTTATAAACACATAAATCACTTTGTGATCTTCTTAACAGTAGTTTTGAATTCATTGGTTGTGGATAAAAGTGTATTTGAGTCTAACCTGAATTGCCATGGAGTTTTTTTGTTTGTTTTTAAAAAATTTTTTTTAACGTTTATTTATTTTTGAGACAGAGAGAGACAGAGCATGAACGGGGGAGGGTCAGAGAGAGCAAGACACAGAGTCTGAAACAGGCTCCGGGCTCTGAGCTGTCAGCACAGGGCCTGACGTGGGGCTTGAACTCACGGACCTCGAGATCATGACCGGAGCCAAAGTCGGCCGCTTAACCAACTGAGCCACCCAGACACCCTGCCATGGAGTTTTAAATTCAGTCCCCACTGCCTGCTCATTTTAAGCAGGATCAGGGAGAGCAGGAGAAAGGAAGCTCAAGAAACCACAAGAGAACTCGGAAGGCATGGAGGACTTGGACAAAGCACATGGTCAAAAATCATTCCCAGAAAAAGAAAAGGCAGCAAGATTTGCCAAAACAATGATGGAACTTGATTGGTCACAGCACAGGGTATAATGATGAGTTTGGAGCCAGTGTGATGGGAAGCTGAGTCCTCAGAGCAGCACTGTCTCTGGAGGAAAATTGACTACATAGACAGGGGAAAATTCATTTTTGAAAGTGGCATTAAACACAGGAAAAAGCAATAGAGGAACATCAAGTATGCTGGAGAAGCAAAAGAGAGACATCCCAACCCTCACTTTCTTCCAAGGATAACACACCAAAATGCAAAACAAACAAATCTACATAAAAAATTACAGATTGACAGAAGAGGATAGTTTCAAATCAGAAAAGCCTATACTAAAAATGAGTAGAAATAGAGAAAATCAGATCATATTCATACGAACTATAAAAACAGGAAGTACATTTCAGTTAGAGGAGGTTCTCATCAAATAAACAAATGTGAAGATGAAGAAATCAGTAACACAACACCCTAAGTATAAAAAGAAAAAAATAAAAACTTTGAATCAAATGCAGAAAATAAGAACAAATATAGATTAAAAAAAGAAATAAAACAGGAAGAGTTAGGGGCGCCTGGGTGGGGCAGTCGGTTAAGCGTCAGACTTCAGCCAGGTCACGATCTCGCGGTCCGTGAGTTCGAGCCCCGCGTCAGGCTCTGGGCTGATGGCTCAGAGCCTGGAGCCTGTTTCCGATTCTGTGTCTCCCTCTCTCTCTGCCCCTCCCCCGTTCATGCTCTGTCTCTGTCTGTCCCAAAAATAAATAAACGTTGGAAAAAAAAAAAAAAAAAAAACAAGAAGAGTTAATGAAGCTCAGAAAAAAAAAAAAACTGAAGTAAAAAGAAAGTTATATCAGAAATTAGGATTAAATTACAAGATGACTAAAGTTCAATAGACTAAAATAAAAAGATAATAAAAGATATTGAGAAAAAGCAGGAAAACAATCATGGCGGGGTAGGGTGCCAGGGGGAGATATGAGATAAAGCTACAAGTAAAAAGGGCTAGAGAAAAATCTTTTGATAGCCAAGAAGCCATTTTGGAAAAAAGAATGCCTGATTTCCACTGTGAAAGGCTCATCATCTACCAGGAATAGTTGACCCGGAACAGTACTTACTGATATACATCCTATAAAAATTACTAGATTGTAAGTGTAAAGAAAAAAAATCCTGAGAGCTCACAGCAGAAAGATGAAATACTTATAAAAGAGAATTAGAATAATATCCAACTTCTCAAAAACAGAAAATATAAACAAGGCAAAAGTGATGCATCATGTTTAGAAAAAATGAACCAAGGATATTATGTGTATCTACATTGTCCTTCAAGTAACAAAGTTAGAAATAACTTTCTAAAGTTCATGAATACCATACTCAGGTATTCTTTCTGAGAAATCTACTAACTGCAGAGTTCAGCAAACTATTTCTGTAAGGGTCAGATAATATGTATTTTAGGCTTTGTGGGCCATATAAGGTGGCTTGTCCTTTACCTGATCTTTCTCCTTCTCCTCCTCCTTCTTTTCTTGCGCCTTCCTCTTCTTCCTCCATTCCTCTTCTTACTCCTAGTGTTCCTCTTCCTCTTCCTCTTCCTTTTTCTTCTCTTTATGTATTTATACAATATTTAAAATGTAAAAAACGTGCTTAGCTTTTGGGCTAAGCTACCAGTAGTACCAAAAGGTTTGTTAGAGGGCTTTGCAGAGCCGTCTAATGGAGGATGCGCTTTGTCCCACTAAGAAATGACTGGGAAATTTTTGGCAGAGTCAGGTGGTGAGAATTTCATTTACTTGCCAATTTAAGACATAATATGGCAAAATTAAGACTAAAACAGAAATGGAGTTATAGAAGAGAAATATTTTGTAAATATTTTCCCTTATGACACATTAGAAATCTGCAATTAAATACATGGGAAAAGGTATAAAAAATTGAAAAGTAAAATAAAATCACTGGTATAAAGTAGTATAAACAGTAAATGGAATTCAAAGTACATTATTTAAAATATGCAGACCATGGGGCACCTGGGTGGCTCAGTCAGTTAAGCATCTGGTTTTTGATTTTAGTTCAGGTCATGATCTCACAGTTCATGAGATAGAGCCCTGTGTGGGGCTCTGTGCTGACAGTGGGGAGCCTGCTTGGGATTCTTTCTCTCCCTCTCTGTCTCTCTCTCTGTCCCTCCCCCACTTGCTTACACTCTCAAAAGTAAACATTATAAATAAATAAATAAATAAATAAATAAATAAGCAGACCAAGAAGTAAAATATTATGTTAAAACTAATTAGGGAAATAAATAAAAATAAAGATAGAAGCATAGATAAGGTAATATTATTAACATTTTAATATTATTGACATCTAAACTAACACTAAAGAAATTTAAAAAAAATAGAAATTACATATATAAACAGATGTGCAACATTTAATAGATAATACTATCTATCTTGAAAATAGTTAAGATTTAAAATCAGTAACATTTCACAGTGATTTTGTATTTTGTTACTTGAGTGGCCTCTTAATTTATTTGATAAAATAGGCAAAACCCACAAACTTTTTTTTTCCATGCTGTTATCTTTAAACATTTCTTCTTACACTCAGAGTTATTCCCACTGTTCTCTTAGTATAAATAACTTGAATTAGAGAGTTTAAATATATTTTGGGGAGTATAAGTAAGGAATCAGGGTATACTTGAAACTTTTGTACAAAGTAGAATATGATTGAACTTGAGTTAAAATGCAGCATTTTAAAATTTTTTAAATTCATCTCTATCCTAGCATTGCAGATCACGTGTTACTCAGTAAGACCTGCATTTATAGATATGCAAAGATGAATAGATGAGAATAAAGAGAAAATTAATTTATTCCTGGGGATATTTAATGAATATGAAAAATATTTTTTGCTGTTAGCAGCTATTAAAATTTATTTAAACCTCCTTAAAAGGATATTTCTACACTTCATTAATTTATGTATGTTCCCCAAAGGACCCTTGAATTTTAGTAATAAAATGTTTTTCAAGAGGTTCACCCAAACTTAGAAGAAATCCGTCATAACCTCTACAAACTAACAAATAACTATAACTTCCACATCTATATAAATTGTACAAGCTTCCATGTCCACCAAATAAAATTCTATTAGATAATATATAATATGCTACCAGTTGCAGAAAATGTTGACCAGCGTAACATGGTGCTGGAGGAGGTCATCCAGAGGACATGACCCCTGCTTGACACTACACCTAGCCCCCTGCAGTGGAAGGCTCCCCATCACCTTGGAATGTAGGCTCTGCCCACCCTTTCCACAGCTGGAGCCCTTTTCAAGGACACAGCCTTTAGAGAATAATGTGTTTTTGAGACCCTCTGGATGGTACATGACTGTACCCAATTAAGGTCTTTACTTAAACTTGTAAGATTCGTGTAGATGAGTGCAAATATCCACTGTCTTGTAGCTACCAAGACAAGCCTTCCCTGTAAGTTCCCTCATTTTTAAACCTGCTACATACCAATCAGGAGTAGCCTGCCTTTTTCTTCAGTCTTTCCTTGCCCTCTGTAAGGGGCCCAGTTTTGGATTTCACCAGGGGAGGGTCCCAAGGTTGTGAGCAAACACATAGTTATAAATAGGCTGCCTAACCAAATATATTCTTTTAGAATACAGACTGCTTATCATAGATGCATCATAACGTTAAAATAAGAGCTTGAAAATAAATTAAGCCAAACATCCATGTAAAGTAAGTACACATCTGTACAAATACAGATCCATTTGAAGAAAAAATTCAATTCATGCCTGTAAGTCAAGATGGTTTATATATGACTGAGATGAGTGCTAAGCATGATAGGCACTACTCTTTTGGATGGCTCTGGGATGAATGGCAGTATTTTAAGTTATGCCATGGGACTAAGGATTCTTTAGTCTAAGCCTTTTTTTTTTCCAATAGAAAAAATAGGTGCTGGTGAAATAAAACCTGTTCAGTGTA
Source organism: Prionailurus bengalensis (assembly GCF_016509475.1). NCBI lineage: Eukaryota > Metazoa > Chordata > Mammalia > Carnivora > Felidae > Prionailurus > Prionailurus bengalensis. Next base: position 92,792,943 of record NC_057349.1, read on the forward strand.
TGACTAGTTTGAGCCAAGGTCATGTCTATTAATAACATTAATAACACCACCATGTTATTAAACTTGAGACTCCCAATAATTTTCTTGGATATCCAGGGATAATCATTGCTAAGTAACTTGTTATAGTCAAAGATTATATGTTGTTGAGAGGTCTCATGTCTTGGAATAGGTTTCCGCACACATATAAACGTGTCAAGACTTGGATCCAAGTTTTCAAGTGTCAAGTTGCACTCTTTAAGAAGCATTCTGGAGTCGGGGCACCTGGTTGGCTCAGTTGGTTGAGCAACTGACTTCGGCTCAGGTCATGATCTCACGGTTTGCGAGTTTGAGCTCCGCACTGGGCTCTGTGCTGACAGCTCAGATCCTAGAGCCTGCTTCTGATTCTGTGTCTCCCTCTCTCTCTGCCCCTCCCCCTCTCATGCTCTGTCTCTCTCTGTCTCAGAAATAAATAAATATTTTTAAAAATTAAAAAATAAAAAAATGAAGCATTCTGGTGTCTTGAAACGAAAAACATATCGAGTGTGCTATTAGACAAAGACAGGTTCCTGTCTAAAAAAAGACCGTAAGAGAAATAAGGAATATATCAATCATGACACAGGAGTTAGAAGGGATAATCTCTTCTGCAGGTTGATACAAATAACCTTGAATTAGTGTGGTAAATAAACAATAGCAATTATTTCAAATAAATAGTCTTCTATTAACTTCCTTTTTTCTACTGCACAGATTGTCTCTCTGTGGTCTCCTGCCTTGCAAGCAGTGGTCTTTTTTCATACCAAGTTTTTGCCTAGAGAGTGATAAGTAGGACTTGAGAATTAATTACTTAATAAGAAAATGTAATTAAGCATATTGTAAAACACAATGGCTTTTCAGAGATGTCTTGTCCTTTTATCATGGAAGAATAGATTCTTTGTATGGTAGGGAGACTTTAAACAGTTCTTGGTAAAGCTGACTTTACCCCATTCATCCCATAGAATGCCAGCAAAGAAGTCTACTAATGCGCAAGGTAGATTTTATGTGACTAAGAACTTCAGGGTTTAAAGACTCATGCATTCTCTTGTTTAAATCCTGATGCATGAAGAAGTTAAAGTCTTTGAGTGCTGTGTCAAGCCCTGAGGCAACTCTAGGAGTCCTAAGCTAATCACTGAAGATTCCAGCTCTTGACTACAGTGGAAGGAATATCACCTTTTCTATAAAAGAGAACCTTCCCAGATTCCTAATTTTTCACATGAAGGACAGATGCTGATAAGAAATAAGAAATATCTGAAATGATAGCAAATAGCATGTCTGTAAATCGGATATGTAATACATGAAAACAAAAATATTGTATGAATATCAAATAACATTAATATAATCAAGATGCAAATGGAACACATGTAAATAATATGATACATGTATATACTAATATTCTTAATGTATAATGAATTTTATAAATTTAGAACTATTTTTCCAATAAGAAAAATATCTCAAAATTGTGCAAATAGCCAAAAAGGTAAATACACTTTATTTCCACAATAGAATATTATATCATCATTAATAAACAATACATATGTATGTACATATACATGATTATACATATGTGCATGAATGTACACAATTATTTGGAAGAAAAATATATAAAATGTTCATAAAATCATTTCTGGATGTTGATTTATGGATATTATGCATTTTTCTTATAATTTGAATATTTGGTTGAAAAACAGTTAAAATATAAAAACTTGTTGGGGTACCTGGGTGGCTCAGTTGACTGAGGTACTGACTCAACTTCAGCTCAGATCACAATCTCACAGTTGGTGAGATCAAACCCCATGTTGGACTCTGTGCTGACAGCATAGAGCCTGCTTAGGATTCTCTCTCTTCTCTTTCTGTCCCTCCCTTGTTCTCCCTCTCTCTCTCTTTCTGTCTCTCATAAGTAAATAAACAAACAAACAAACAAACAAACTTTAAACAATGTGAAAAGCTTGTGTAATTTTCAAACATTTACAATAAGCACATATTACCCTTTAGTCAGAAAAATACAAATTATTTAAATACATAAAAGACAAAACATTTGGCATAGATACATTGTTTTCCTATATTAAATGTTAAATATTACTTTGTTCAATACAATTAAAAAAAAGAGAGAAATAATTAACTGTAACACTGTCTTGTGGCATTATGCAGAATACTTGATTTTGCAAAAGATAGACTATTATGTACTTTAAAACATGGCTAGCCTTGATTATAAATTATAAGCTATAATTAGGAAGATTTCTTAGGCATTGTTATTTTATCTAAGCCCATTAGATAACAATTACTTGATGGTTAAAAAAGAAATTTAAAAAAATCTGATGTTTTCAGACAATCTCAAAATAATAGTTTAGGAATTTTAAGAATAAAGAGTCACCAAGACCTATCAAAGAGAAAGCAGATTAACTAACTTAACTAAAATGCTCCACTGCTCACAGTTAATTTTTCTTTCTTAGAGTCTCTTAATTATCAAAAGATGATGCACTAAAAAGGGGGATAGATTTCTGGAGGTGGCACTGCCAGTACAGTTTAGAGCAAATCAGAGTGGAGCTGAGCAAATAACATGATTGGCTTTTCCATGTGTGAATTATATCTGTGTTGCTGCCATGATGTTTACAAGAATGGAATTTAAACCCAAGGCCATCTCTATATAGATTCATATATCAAAAAATGAATTATCCTGGATTATGCATTTTATTTCAAAATGGATTTAGTGCTATGTATTAGAACGTTGTGGTACACACATCAAAAAATAACCCTTTCACTTCTGTTGTTTATAATCTTGAAATTTTCTTTGCTTGTCTATCTGTCTATCTATCTATCTATCTATCATCTATCTACGATGTAAGTTGAAAACCAGTGACCTAAGTGACCTATATGTGAAATTATATACTGGGTTTTTTCAATCAAAGTAAAATGGAAACTTAAAGTAATTATTTTGCTTTTGTGTATAGCATGTTTGAAGGTTTAGTGCCATGTACATCAGACTGAAAATATACAGATGTTGCTTTTACTTATACTCTGTCTTTATTTCTAACACTACAATTACTAATACCCTATACTTATATCTAAATAAAACTAAATTTCAGAAAGTTTAAACCACATTCCCAAGACGAGGAACAATATATGGACCCAGGTTTTGTTTATTTTTTGATTTTTTTTTAATTTTTAAACATTTATTCAGTCTTGAGAGACAGAGCTCAAGCGGGGGAGGGGCAGAGAGAGGGATACACAGAATCTGAAGCAGGTTCCAGGCACTGAGCTGTCAGCACAGAGCCCGACACGGGGCTCGAACCCACGAACCCTAAGATCATGACCTGAGCTGAAGCCCGTTGCTTAACTGACTGAGCCACCCAGGTGCCCTTATTTTTTGATTTTTTAATGTTTGTTTATTTTTGAGAGAGAAGGAGAAAGAGTGCAGGGGGGGAGGGGCAGAGAGAGATGGGGACAGAAGATCTGAAGTGGGCTCTGAGCTGACAGCAGAGAGCCCATTGCGTGGCTTGAACTCAGGAACCATGAGATAAATCATGACCTGAGTCAAAGTCGAATCCTTAACTAACTGAGCCACCCAAGTGCCCCTCAGGTTTTGTTTATTTATTAATTTTTTTTTTTTTTTGAGAGAGAGAGGGCACAAGTGAGCAAGGGGCAAAAAAAAGAGAAAGAGACAGAGAGACAGAGAGAAGCGGGGCTCACCCAAAAGCGGGACTCGAACTCACAAATCATGAGATCATGACCTGAGTCAAAGTCAGATGCCTAGCCAACTGAACTACCCAGGCACCCTATTTTTTAACCATAGATTTGGTTTCCTTGTGCATATGCATGTGCATGTGCACACGCACACATTCACACATGGGCGCGCGCGTGCACACACACGCGCGCACGCACACACACACACACACACACACACACACACTGCCATTATTGCTAGCCGTGGACTACCAGCCTGTTCGTAGACCAGTTATTTATTCCCTCTAGCTCTGTTTCTTCCATTACATTAATGAAGGAATTGAAATAGATGATCAGTGATTTCTTTCAACCAATTTGGAACTGAATTTTAAATTTCAATGAGGAAATAAGGGAAGAACCATAAATGGAAGAGCAATTGTTGCTATTTAAGCATAAATATATATCTTTAGATTCTCTTCTTTTACAGAATGAACAATTCCTCAACCAGCAAAAATAGCATGATCAATATTTATATTTTATTAGTGCATAATTATCATGCACACACCTTAAAGAACAGCTTAGGTGTTTGATATTTATGATAATGGAATTTTTAATAGATACAAATCTTCCATACTTGTTCATGAGAGTCTAAGGATTTCCTCAAGGGAACATTTTAACTGTGGTCTCAAAAAAGAATATAGATTGTATATAAATCTCTAATATTTAATAAATATTTTGGGTGTGATTTAGCCTTCAAGTGGGATTTGGCTTACATTATAAATAAGTAGTTAGAAAGAGTAATTATTAGCTAATCCCATCAAATCTAGTATAATATGATCAAAATGGCAACTAAATTCTGTTCCTAATTACAACTCAGCAACTAATATTTTTCCTCACTAGACTACTGATTACTTCTTCTGTTTATTCTGTTGAGTGGAGAAGAGAACTGCCTACTTAGAAGTCATCCTTAGCCAGGAAAACAGAATTGAGTTCAGAATTGCCAAGTAGTCTTGCCTAGTCATAATTTTTCCTAAAGTTATTTATATATATATATATATATATATATATATATATATATATCCCTATTGTACAGCCATTTAACCTCTTTCACCCTCAGATTATTCAAAACTAAATATGAAGTACATGATTTGGGATTCTGTCAAAAATACTTCAGTAAGCATTTCCAAAATTAGCACAATTATTCTCAACAAAGAAGGTCAGTAGCTAACTTTCTTCACAGTATTTAGCATTAATACTTCCATCATATCTAAAAGAAAGTATAATTTTAAAAAGCAAAGGAAAGATCAACAGGAAAAAATTACTAATAATCCCATAGTTTGTCTTTTTAGCTTTTTGAATATGATACACTTAGGGATAGATGTTATCTAACTAGCTATCAGTTTGTTTAGTTTTTGGCATTTGCCCTGTTCAGTATTCTCTGAACTTCCTGGCTGTGCTGTCTGTCATTAATTTGGAGACATTTTCAGTCGTTGCTTCTACAAATATTTTTTCAGGTCCGTTCTCTCTTTTTCACCCTTCTTAGATTTAAATTACACTTAGGTAGTTTGATGTTTCCTCATTGCTATAGGATGGTCTGTTTTATTTACTTATGGTTTCTTCTCTTTTGTTTTCAGTCTAGGTAATTTTTATTGACTTATTATTTCATGTTCACTGATTCTCAGCTGTGGCATTCTACTGATGAGTCCTTGAAGGCATTTGTTTTCTGTTACTCAGTTTTTATTTTCTATTATTTCCTTTTGACTCTTTATTATACTTCCCATAACTCTCCTGAAATCATCTAATTCATTTTGCATGTGGTCCACTTTTTCTATTACAGGTGTCAACATGTAAATAACAGCTATTTTAAATTTCCTATCTGATAATTCCATTATCTGTTTCATATCTAGTTAGTTTTGATGATTTAATTGTCTCTTAGGAATGTATCCTTTTACTGGTCCTTTATGTATGTATTTTTTTTAATTGAAAGTCAAGCATCTTGTATAGGACAGTAGAGACTGTGGTAAATGTAATTTATGCCTTGAAACAGGTACGTCTTTCTTTCAGGGAGGACTTAAATGTAGGAGTTGAGTTAATCTAATGAATAGTTGGATTGGGTTTGAGACTTGATATTGCTATAGTTACCTTTAGCACATTTCAGGCTTGAATTCTGTTAGTGATTCCTAGTGTTTAAGGTAGAGGCTGATTTGACAGCTCTCTTGTCAGCTGATTTGACAGACAGTTTTTTTTTTTTCTACTCTACCTTCAGTTTTAGGTCTTCCCTTTGTGCTAAGACATGAAGGGATCTGCCTCTAGCATTACACATTACTTGGAGACTTTTAGTATCATTGTAAGAGTGGACACTCTCTTTTATTCTAATTAAACTTGAGTTTTAAGTATGTACCATATTTGTGGATCTTGACTGTGGCCTTCTTAATTGATCTGTCCCTCTCTTGACTGAAGTTCTGAGCCCTTGACTTTTCTTGCTTCTTCCCCAGGAGTAGACAGTTTTATTTTTCTATTCCTTTCCCTAGCTATAATGGGTTTTCAGCATCATCCTGAGGCCAACAGTGACTGTTGTCATTCTGCCCACAGATTGAGGGTTTTGTTCCATAAGGGGAGGGGATACCAGGGGAGTTTTGTCTCCCTCCTATAGTGGCCGCTCTTTCTTTACCCCTGGCCTCCACCATGATAGATACTTCCCCCAAACTCTTTGAACTTACCTGTGAGTGGCCAGTGAGTTTCGAGAAAGAAAATCTTGGATGAAGTTGGAGACTTCCCCTCTATTTGAAAAACCCAGAAGCTTTATCTTTTCTGGTCAGTTAACACCTGACCTCCACAGATTCACCAACCACTGTAGCCAAATCCATCTGTGTCTCGCCCAGGAAGGTATAAAATAAAAACAAATTTAGGGGCACCTGGGTGACTCAGTTGGTTAAGCATCTGACTTCAGCTCAGGTCATGATTTCGTGGTTCATGAGTTTGAGACCCAAGTTGGGCTCTGTGCTGACAGCTCAGAGCTTGGAGCCCAATTCGGATTCTGTGTGTGTGTGTCTCTCTCTCTCTGCCCCTACCCCACTCGTGCTCTGTCTCTCCCTCTCTCAAAAATAAATAAACATTAACAACATGTAAAAAGTAAAAAAAAATTTAAAACAAGAGTTTAATTTTCCCTGTTGCAAATAAGGAAGATGATCCCATTCCTTTTTTTGTTTTGTTTTGTAGAACATTTACTTTATAAACCTGTAAGTTCTTTATGTCTTTGAAATGCATACAGATCTTTTTAAAAGCTAAATAAGCCTCTTGCCACTTTTAAGACCCAGGTATGTCTTTCTTAAGGACTGGAGAACAATCTTTTGGTAATGTTATCATTATGGAAGACTGCACTCCTCTCTCCTAGTTTCTGTGGGGGAGTTGGATCCTCACCTGAAAGGGTGCTTCATCTAAGTTTCAAAACTACTTCCTGTCATACAGATATGTGTTTATTTTTCCTTTGGTTAGGACAGATGGTCACCTCAACTACTAAATAAATTTAGGATGAACTATGTATGACAAATACTGCTTCATGTCCTCTTATTTTAGGACAGGTCAGTTATTGTTTACCTGGAGGGCATCTACAAATGGGTTGCCTCTCTGTGGCTTCATAAAATGATGAGATTTCTCTCTGTTTTTGCAATCTCTTGGTGGATTGCCTATTATGTACAGCACATTCTGTTTTAATGTCTATTCAACAATAAATTTGTTTTCTTTCTTTCAACATTTGTGGAGAATTTTTCTGGTTTTGGAGAAGATTTTGCTTTTAATTACATTTCTCCAACAAACTAAGGGCTCATGTCTAGTCATTCCCTGCAGGCAATTACCTTTCATAGGCTTTTGGCCAGTTGTCCTATGACCTCAATATTCAGATGGGAACAAGAAACATCGCGAAATTACTGTTTGTCTGACAGTTTTTTGTAATATCGGGAGCGTTTTTCTTTATAATCTATACCTCAGGCCTACCCATAGTGTAAATAGGAAGTACCCCATTGGCTTTTTGATCCAATCAGTTGAGGAAGAAAAGGAGGAAAGCTGTTTGTTTAAACAAAACAAAACAGAGGCTTATTCAGTTGGCCCTAGTAAGGTATTTTATAATAAAGATCTAGAAAAAAAGAGACTAGAGATCTCAGGCACCGGGACAGAATTCAGAATATAAAATCAGGCCTCATGGAAATAATGCATCTTATAGGTTCTAGGAGATTGTGAATGATCTAAAGTGACTTTAGGGAGAGGGTTTTCTTTTTGGAACCTTAGCAGCAAGGATTTATTATCACACATTATCAGTATCCTTTCCAATTGTCTCTGTTTTTACCTCTCCTATATCTACCTGTCTCTAAACTCATATTCTATTGACTAAATCTTTTTGTTTCTTCTTAGACCATTTCCTTGTTTATTAGAAAAGACAAGAAAATATATATTTGGCCTTGAATGGAAATTGTTCTGCTACTACTGTGAACAAGATTACCATCTTCATACCACATCATCAGTTCAGATGTGCAGGAAATAAAGACTATGACTGGCACAGCTCATCACTTTTGCCTGTTTAGAGAAAGATTTTCTCCATACAACATAAAAATCTCCTCCACTGTCACAGATTAACTGTTCTTAGTGAACTTGCAGCCAAGGGAAATCTTGAAGAATCAGGTAGGGCTTGTCCCTCCACAAGTGTAAATGCAGCAATATCTCATAGAACGGAACAGAGTACAAGAAACACTGCCAGTGCCTTCTAAGATAGTGATAAACTAGTGAGGTAAATATACAAAAATAATCTGAGTTTGAGAACATATTCTTCTGTTCAGTTCTCTTATAATGATTTAAAATAATTACAAGAAAAGAATACTGCACATGTGCAAGTAGAAAATATTCTTAGCATGCTTATTTACTCTACAAAATAGGCTAATTTACACATTTTCTTTTCAAGAAACCTTCGATTCAAAAAAATTATAGACAGCAGTTTATTCCTGAGAATAAAGGAGAACCTGAAGGAAAAAAAAGGAGAGAGAGAGAGAGAGAGAGAGAGAGAGAGAGACCTTTTTTTTTTTTTTTTTGGAAATTAGATTTGTCCTTACATGTAAGTTGTGGGTTTTTTTTAATGTATAAATCCTCATTTATAGTAACTTCATATATTTAATTATATATATATATATGTGTGTATATATATATATATATATACACACACATATATGTATATATAACATATATGTTTTTTATACATTGTTCTTTAAATTTATGAGCTCTGAATTACAAATATTTGCCAATAGGAAAGACTAAGAAATCCAGCTGGCTGTCATTGTAAACTTGGTTTGTTACAGTTTGGCCTAAAACAGAATTCTTCTCTCACATGAGAGAACATGTGTCTGTAATATATATATTACATGAGTCTGTAATAAATATATATATAATATATATAACATATATATAATATATATATTAAATTTTCCAGCTTAATTAAAGTATAGAAAATAAGTTACATATATTTAAGATGTACAATATGATGTTTTGATATATGTAATACATTGAAAAATCATTATCAAATTCAAGCTCATTAACATATCCATTTCTTTACATATTATGATACTTCTTAAAAAAATTTATTTATTTTTGAGAGAGAGAGAGAGAGAGAGAGAGAGAGAGAGAGAGAGAGACAGAGTGTGAGCAGGGGAGGGGCAGAGAGAGAGGGAGGCACAGAATCTGAAGCAGGCTCCAGGCTCTGTCCCAGCTTTCAGCCAGATGCAGGGCTCAAACTCACAAACCCCGAGATCATGACCTGGGCTGAAGTCAGATACTTAATCGACTGCGCCACTCAGGCGTCCCATTATGATACTTTTTTGAGGTAAGAACATTTATGATCAACTCTCTTAATCATTGAAATATACAAGAGTATTATTAGCTGTAAGCACCATTCTGTATAGTAGATTTCCAGAACTTATTCATCTTGCATAACTGAGTCCTTATACCCTTTGAGTAACATCTCTCCATTTCTCCCACCCACCTCCGCCCACCCCAAGTTGTGATATTTCTTACTCTCCTACTTATTTATTTATTATTACTATTACTTTTTTTTTATTTTAGAGACAGAGAGCACATAAGCAGGGGAGAGGGACAGAGAGAGGGAGAGGGAGAGAGAGAGAGAGAGAGAGAGAGAGAGAGAGAATCTTAAGCAGGGTCCATGCTCAATATGGAGCCCACAAGGGGCTCATTCCCAAGATCCTGGAATCATGACCTGAGCTGAAATCAAGAGTCCAATGTTCAACCCACTGAGCCACCCAGGCATCCCTATTCTCCTACTTAGGATACATATAGTAATCCTCAAGAAAATGATGTTCATAGGAAAAAGAAAAAACTAGTGGGGACTGAATGTTTATGTATCCCCAGATTTTATATATTGGAACTCTAACTACCAATGTGAGGGTATCATGAGATGAGGCCTTTGGGAGATACATACATTTAGAAGAGGTCATAATGATGGAACACTCATGATCAAATTAGTGCCCTGAGAAGATGAGGAAGAGATCAGAACTCACTGTCTCTCTGCCATGTGAGGATGGAGGAACAGGGCAATTTTTGTGAATGAGGAAGTGGGCTCTCACCTGAAACCAAATCTGAGGGCACCTTGGTCTCTGACTTTCCAGCCGCCAGAAGCTTGAGAAATAGTGTTTATTGTTTAAGCCACCCATTCTGCAATATTTTATTATAGCTGACTAAGACAAATTCTATAAAATGTAATTATTTTGAGATTATCTTGTAGGTACATATAATATTATAGATAATGTGTTTCAGATTATACTGACCTAAACACATACCAGAGTACCTGATTTTTATATATTTCAGAGAAGTTTTCTTATGTAGTTTATATGTGTTCATATAGTGGAGTCAAATTTTATCTAATGTTAGTTCCTTCACTCAATTTTTTATAAGAGATATTTTCTTTGAAGAAATCTTTAACTTTTTTATAGTGATTGCATGTGTAACAACACATTTTGTCTATAATTCTGTATCATTAGAGCAGCCTCAACTTTTTAGTGTCTGCAAATATTTAACAAATTCAAATGAGAGGAACAGGTTAATCCAAGCTGTTTTCAGAGCCAGTATAACACGAAAGATGATTTAGAAACACATATATTTTATATTATAGATGGTATATTTGACAGAAGTAAAATTTTAATGAGCAGAAATATGAAGGTAAATTATTTACTTTGAATCTTAATAAATTTTGCATTACGAATTCTCTGATTACATTGTCAAACCAGTAACACCAGGTACCACAATTTCCTTGACAATTTTGTTATTAAATGGGGGTCGCTGTTCAATAGATATAAAGTTTTAGTTATGCAAAATGAGTAAATTGTAGAGATCTATTGTTCAACATAGTACCTATTGTAACTATACTACATTGTGCACTTAAAAATTCATTAAAAGAGTAGATCTCATGTTAGGTATTTTTACCATAACAAACAAACAAAAAAACCAATAAATACATGAAATAGAAAAAATCATAAAGAACACTGGATAATTTGAGAGAAATTATGCAAGAAAGCAAACTCTAAAGGAGGAGCTACTATTGATATTTCCTTGTTTTATCATTTGTCATTCAGCTTCCCTCGTTAAGAGCCTCTGTGCCTCCATAGGGTGCTGTTTAGACAGAAATGCTCTATAGCTACTTGGCGTTTGCAAAGTATTGCTCTTTTACATTTAGTTAGAAGAGGTACACAACGGACTGACTTTTGGGGAGGATTTTTATGTTAAAATCATAACTAGATAATAATTAAAATTAAAATAATAAATTATTTAGTTTTGCTAATTACTTAACTTTTTTTAACTTTGGAAAACCCAGAGATAAACATAAATTCTATTGTACGTAGCAAAGAATGCATTTTTGCATGTAGTTAAAATAGACTTTTAAAAAGATACCAAAGTAATTTAAGATAAT